>NC_048555.1:10638604-10737417 GCF_902806685.2 Maniola hyperantus
TACAACGCGTAGGTACGGACGTAGCATTTTGCAATATTCAAAAGTTAAAATATTGATCAAGGCAGTGACAGTGACAAAAACAAAAGAAATTAATTGCAAGCATGATGATTTTGTGAAAGATTTGTGAAACTTTCATTGGTGAATTAAAGTGCACACAAGGATAAAAGTCACGGCTGTGAACTTTTGTGGTGTGCAGTTTGACTATAAGGTATGGGATATCTTTAAATATATAAAAGGAAAAGGTGACTGACTGACTGACTGATCTATCAACGCATAGCTCAAACTACTGGACGGATCGAGCTGAAAATAAGGGGCTGAAATAGGGGATTGAAATTTGTGTAGTCCACGCGGACGAAGTCGTGAGCATATAATTTAATTAACGTGAGCTAGTAATATATAATTTATCTTCTTATTTAAAAATATTAATGTTTATTTGGACGTTATCTATGCGTTTGGGCATCGTTCATGTTTGAAACTTTGTACAGTTTTTAATTACAGGCTATTGACCGCGACTTTGTCCGTGTGATCGGTTCTAGTTTCTACGCTGCGCCGCATCGTACCGGAAAACTAAATCGATTCGCGGTGACTTTGCCGGTAGAGTTGCAAAGCTTTCCATCAGACCGTTTTGCAGACCTGCTGCGCGATTGCGGTAAAATGACAGCTGCATTTCTGCACGATCGCAATCACTTCTGATTGGTTGACGCTCGCTCATTATTGGCTAAAATGTATTTTTGCAACAAGAATCGCACAAATTCAGCCAATCAGAACAATTGAGATTGTAATAATGATTGATGCAGGTTTTACGAAATCGCCCTACTGGTGCAGAATTTTCCAAATGGGCCCAACCTGAAATCGAACCCAGAACCTCTCATTTATAAAACCACAGCACTCACCACTGCACCAGGGAGGTCGTCAAAAATTACGTTATGGCAAAATACCATTAAAAATTTTGAATCGGATCATCCAATCCATTGATGTTGGAATCCCCCTCTTCCAATCCATCCAAAACATGGAAAGGAAATGTTTTAACTATTTCTAAATATTATTAAACATCTTTGATGTGCCCTCAATTTTCAATGAGTCGTATTCATCCCAAAAACCTGTCTCCTTTCAGATGCCGATATCAAAAATATATTGCAGTTGTCATCTCCTACTTCTATTCCTTACCTTCGTCAAAGCGACACCGAAATGCGAAATCATGAACCAGCAAACACAATACCACGTCACTTGCACTCCAAATGATAACTCCGACTACAAACTACAAAGAGGCCTAGTATCTGATAACAACGATACTATAAAACTAACTCTCCGAGCTTGCAGAATTTCCGAAGTAGAATTAGAAGCATTCGAAAACCTATTTGCACTAGAATACCTCGATATATCACAAAATAAAATCTCCGAACTGAAATTGGGAGTCCTCGATGGCATGGTAGAAGTTAACCATCTGAATTTATCACAGAATTTGCTGACCGGATTTCCGCTTGGACTATTCGATCAGAAACCTAATTTGAATACTTTAGATTTAAGTGGGAACAAAATTGAAAATTTGGAGCTCGGAATATTTGATCCGCTAATGAAATTAAAATGGTTAGACTTATCTGGTAATTCGTTGAAAGGTAAAGATATAAATCCTTATATTTTTGATCAAACGACGAAAATAAATTACATAAGTTTCGCTAGAAATAACATGAATCGAGCACCAGAAAACTTATTAAATGCTTTGGAGGATTTGAGAACGTTAAATTTAGATCGGTGCCTAATCACTGAAATACCTGCATTTGCTATTGGGCGCAATCTTAGAACATTGCGAGAATTAATAATATCTACCAATCAGATCACAAAACTTGACGATGCAACAGCATTTATTAATCTGGACAATCTAAATACACTTAATTTAGCCTATAACGTTATAGAATCGATTGATTCTAATACATTCAAGCCATGTAAGAAGCTCAGAGTTATAGTATTACGAGGTAATAAATTAACCGATATACCGGATACTCTATTTAAGGATATGAAGAGCATAGGTAATATTGATTTGTCACATAATGAAATAACAAGTATTCCTGTAAACGCTTTTCGTGGGACATCGCTAAAGAACTTGAATCTGGCAAGTAATCGTATAACATATTTGGCTGACAACTTTTGCTTGGAGTTAAAAAACTCTGGGGCGATACTTACAAAGTTTTACTTCAATCAGAACCCATGGCAATGTGCGTGTTTAAGAAATATACTGGATGAAGTGAAGAAGTATAAGATATCGTACAATGGAATAATGTATGATGGAAAACATCCAATATGCGTGACAACGAGTGAACATTTCTGTAAAAGACATGACACGTTCAATAGTGTTTATAAGGAATTGTATGATAGGTTAGTTTTGGGATTACAAATAGATACTTGAAAATTGTACTCCTCTGGTTTGTTTCAAACTTTTGAAAATATGTAATTTTTAAATTATCAAGTTAGCAGATCTTTTTGACTGATGATAGATAAATTTAATATAGGCCATGAAGGCGCGCTAATCGTGGAAGATTTACTGTGGCAGCCCTTTTTAACCGACTTAAAAAAGGAGGAGGTTCTCAATTCGTTGGAATCTTTTTTGTTTGCATGCCTGATTTTCGCATACCTAATGTTCTCAACGGTGTGTGAATTCGGCCTAGTTAAGTTTTTACGGCCAAGCTAAGTTCACAGGCTGCAATTTGTCCATAAATCTTCACCTAACCGCCAATTTCGCTGCGATATATTTATCACTTTCCAAGTTGGACAGATTTCATTTATTATACTCTAGTAGGTACCTACTCTAGTGCTATATTTTTAAAATATTTTATACTAGCTGATACCCGCGACTTCGTTCGCGTGAAATTAAGTTTTTTAAAAATCCCTTGGGAAATCTTTGCTTCTCCGGGATAAAAAGTAGCCTATGTCACTCTCCAGGTCTTTATCTATGCCCATGCAAAAAATCACGTCAATCCGTCGCACCGTTGCGATGTGATTGAAGGACAAACCAACGAACAAACACACTTTCGCATTTATAACAAGGGTAGGTACTGATTGGCCGGCAAGGTCATCATTTATGGTACGACTGCACTATTGGAATTCGGCTAATAATTCAAGTTCGGGTTACAATACGAATGGCTATGCAGGAAAAAGCAGCTACCAGGCAAGCAATGAATTAATTTCCCCATTACAGTTTACACGTCATCAGGAAAAATTAAGTTCTACTACTTTGATATTTATTAGAAGTAAATTATGTACTTCATTTCTTTTTCATCGTTGAAGCCGTATATGGAACGGTTATTGTTAGCTATTAAGTTCATAACAACCGGCGGCAGGTCATAAATTACACCCAACCGCGAATTTCACTGCGTGTATGAATTTATTATGAAATTGAAATATTACTACTATTTCGATGAAATTGCAAAGAAATACGATATTTTAATGTAAGTATAGAACCAAGGTTATGTGGTAAGGGAGTCACTGTATTTGTCGTTGTGAACAAGTTATAATATAGACGATATCCTAATATTAATATTACAAATGTGAAAGTGTGGACGTTTGGATGTTTTGATGTTTGTTACTCAATCACGCAAAAACTACTGGACGGATTTGGCTGAAATTTGGAATGGGAATAGGTTATGTCTTGGATTAACACATAGGCTACTTTTTATCTCGGAAAATCAAAGAGTTCCCGCGGGATTTTGAAAAACGTAGTCGTTGTCATAGCCGTAGTGCCTGTAAAGTGATCATAAAACAAGCAGTCTAGTCTGATGCTGATTTGCCCAGGTCATAGTCTAAGGATAATAAACAAGCCCGACACAGATCTGTTTTTGTACAATGCGCAGTCATAGGCCTCGTATTCAGATTAGACTAGAATGAGTAAATTTTAAGAACGGATTCGCCCTAATTGCTTTATGTGTCAACTGTCATATCAAAAGTATGTTTTAGTAAAAGTTTGTATAGTCCGTAAAAAATGACTAAATGAAAAATGAATAAAAATCAACTGTCATGTTAAAAGGACGGTTCACCTTTAAAATAAGGACTAAAATCGTACTTATGACATGAAATTTGACACAAAAAGTTAAAATGACGCTGAGGAGTTAAATTTTACGCGTTATACGGTAAACCGTACTTTTGACATGACAGTTGACACAGCAAATATGACGAATCCTTTCTCAAAATTTACACACAATACTTGTTTTGCGCGCACTATTGTAGACGCCCACTCGGTGTTCAGGGGAACCGTGTATTACAAATCATATGCGCGTGTTCGATGCGACGACGCGACGTCCTGACATCTTCAGCCGTCGCTGCGGCCACGCAATGTGTCTAACCAAGCCTTTATTTTTATTTTCTGAAAAATTGAATTTTTAAGAAAGATTCTCTTTATTATAACATCAGCACGGGATCCAGATACGCTGGCGCTGGCCGCTACTTTACGAAACGTTTAATGTTTAAATGGTCCGCCGTCCACGGACTTTGCATTACATAATTAAACCGGAAACGGTAGGAACTGGAAGGTTACTTTTCAAAAAAGCGAATATATTTTTTGGAAAAAACCACACAGCACCTAAACCAAAAAAAAACCGGCCAAGTGTGAGTCAGGCTCGCGCAACGAGGGTTCCGTACTACCGTCGTATTTTTTTGACATTTTGCACGATAATTCAAAAACTATGATGAATTTAAAAAAAACTGTTTTAGAATGCACAGGTGAAGCCCTTTCATATTTATTTTATTTATTTTATTTATTTTATTTATTTTATTTATTTTATTTATTTTATTTATTTTATATCTAATTAGAACGGCAGTGCCACTTACACTAACTAGATGATTAATAATAAATTTAAATACAAATAAAGGTACAAGAAAAAAGACATAAAATACAAAACGATAAAAGATCAAAGAATTTTGAATATGTACGCTGAGAACATTGAATGACATATTCATGCAATGCTCTCAGCGTACTTCAGTAACTCCCGAACCAGTATTATAGACCCATCATTAAATGGGTCCCATTGAGCATTATTGTCCAAAAGCGCGTTGAATGATGCTAATGAACGGGGTATAGGTGACATAGATCTAGCAATAGTGCGATGATGTGGGACCACGAAAAGTTTATTTTTTCGTGGACGAAGATTACTGTTGGATTCAGGGACACGTATGCGACACAGTTGGTTATGAAGTTCTGGAGCATTAACATCTCCTCGCAAAATTTGACACATAATGATAACTGATGATATAACATTATATGATACAGTTGATACAGCCCCACTTGATATAGTTATCCTACTTCGAAAATGAAATGAAATGAAAATACTAATTATTAGTTTATATGACCACAATTTTTTTTTGTGTGATGTAACCACAAATTCACGGTTTTCAGATTTTTCCCCAAATGTCTGCTATAAGACCAACCTACCAGCCTTTCATGATTCTAGGTCAACGGGAAGTACCCTGTAGTTTTCTTGACAGACCGACAGACAGACAGACAACAAAATGATTCTATAACGGTTACGTTTTTCCTTTTGTGGTACGGAACCGCTCTACAAAGGACCCACAACAAACATACCTAGTATTCATTCGAGTAAGTAAATTAAAATGGTGTTCTTCGCCCACGGCAAATATCTTCAAACAGATCTGATGAGTTCCATTGTGCCGGAGCAACGCAGAGGGATTAATTAGTATTAGAGGATCCCGCAAGCACAAATAGTAGCTATTCTTTTAATTATGACCGTGGTTTAGCAAGCATACAGTTGGTTAACACTTTATAGTCAGATAAATGGCCGCCGCCACATTTTCTCTAGACTAGCTAGATGATGCCCGCGACTTCATCCACGTGGATTGAGGTACTTAAAAATCCAGTGGAAACTCTTTGATTTTACAGGATAAAAAGTAAATGTCCTTCCGGATTCCGAAAGGATGGGCCGTGAAAGGCTAGCAGGCAGACAGACAGACACACTAAAAAAAAAAATCTTTTTTATTCGTATAAACTTTTACAAGTACTTACTTACGAATAGTCGGATGCATCTACCACTGATTCGGAATGCCTTTCCTACCGAGAAGAACCAGCAAGAAACTCGGCACTCGACTGCACTCGACGGCAAACTCGACTCTCGCATTTATAATATTAGTATGGATAAATTATTAAAAAAATCTATTTTCAGCACAATGTATAGGTACCTAATCGTACAGATGAAGGTTAAATTGTATGGAAAAGGCATTTATTGAATAGTAGGTGCATTGTAATAAGGGCCTTTGAAGGTAGTTTCCGAAGGAAGTAGGTTAGTAAAATTATTTAGAAGTTTTCTCAGGTGTGTGTAAGTATAGGTAAAACACTAAAAATTATAAAACAGGCATATACTTACCTACTAGTCGACTGTAACATTGTTAAACTGTGTTCCAGACCCTACTCGGAATATTATAAGGGAGCTTCAATTCGGGACGAAGGTAAAGGTCAATTCACATTAACCTTTACAAAGCGCATGCCAATTTGCTTCGTAACTATGTAACGTGTTACTATTTTAATCTACCTGACCTTCGAGGTCACAGACTGATAATAATGACCATAGATATATAGAAATGAAGATATTTACTTTGTTAAAAAACGAGTATGCATCTCTATGCTGTGTGATTACTAGAGTCACATCGAGCCTTCGGCCATCCAAATAAACCACCTTCGGTCAAACCGTCGACTTGGCCAAAATTGGCCTACATTTTGCAGGAGCATGCCGGAGATGGATATAGGAGATTTGAAATTTTTCGGGAATCCACGCGGACGAAGCCGCGGGTATCATCTAGTTTAACATAAAATAATAAAATTCAAGAATCTCTACTATATATTTTTATTCAAAAGAGGTACACTTGACAGAAGCGAATTTTTTGTTCGTTAGCTTCACTTTTTACTATATTTTTTTAGGTCCCCATACAACCCATTGAAAGAATTCATTGGCAAATATATTGTTCATTCGAAAAATATAAATTGAATAAAAGTGTTTCTTTCACTTAGCTGAACTTCCTACACTGCAATGAGAAAACGAGTAGGTACTGTAAATACTTCCTAATGGGTTCCTAGTTCCTGCTCCTACTTCGGAAAGTGGCAATAAGTATTGAGCGCCGCACATAATCTAGACCGCAATAAAACTAGAACGTGGAGGTGAAAATTTCACCGTGAAATACGCAAACTTCGACACCAAGTTTATTTCAAACGAGGAAAGTTATAGTGCAAGTGTGGAACGGCACAAACATTCATATACCACGCTTATAGTTCACCGCGAAATCCTTTGCGCTGGAAACTGCACTCAGTATAGAAGCTGTGCACTTTGAAACACTCTTCTAGATGTTTACAAAGAGAATTACATAGTTGTAACACGTAGGAACTCCTAGTCGCGTGTACCTACTACTCACTAGCTATAAGTTCTCTAGATCACAATAAAACTAGAACGCAGAGGTGAAAATTTCACCGTGAAATACACAAAACTTCGAAATCGAGTTTATACGGGTTTACTTCAAACGAGGAAATTTATAGTTCAAGTGTAAAACGGCACATACATTCATATACCACGCTTATAGTTCACCGCGAAATCCTTTGCACTGGTATACACTCAACGTGGAAGTTGTGCACTTTGAAACACTTTTCTAGATGTTTACAAAGAGAATTACATAGTTGTAAGTGATATAACACGTAGGAACTCCTAGTCGCATATACCCACTACTCACTAACTATAGTTCTCTAGATCGCAATGAATCTAGATTGCAATAAAACTAGAACGCGGAGGTGAAAATTTCACCGTGAAATACGCAAAACTTTGACACCGAGTTTATACGGGTTTATTTCAAACGAGAAAAGTTATAGTTCATGTCAGTGTAGAGCGGCACAAACATAAAGTTCACCGCGAAATCCTTTGCGCTGGAAACTGCACTCAACGTGGATGCTGTGCACTTTGAAACACTTTTCTAGATGTTTACAAAGAGAATTACATAGTTGTAACACGTAGGAACTCCTAGTCGCATGTACCCACTACTCACAGTCACTAGTATAAGTTCTCTAGATCGCAATAAAACTGGAACCGCGTAAATTTCACAGTGAAATACGCAAAACTTCGACACCGAGCTTATATGGGTTTATTTCAAACGAGGAAAGTTATGGTTCAAGTGTAGAACGGCACAAACATTTTTACCACGACAACAATTTACAACGCTTAAAGTTCACCGCGAAATCCTTTGCGCTGGAAACTACACTCAACGTGGAAGCTGTGCACTTCGAAACACTCTTCTAGATGTTTACAAGGAGAATTACATAGTTGTAACACGTAGGAACTTCTAGTCGCATATACCCACTACTCACTAACTATAGTACTCTAGATCGCAATAAAACTGGAACGCGGAGGTGAAAATTTCACCGTGAAATACGCAAAACTTCGACATCGAGTTTATTTCAAACGAGGAAAGTTACTGTTCAAGTGTAGAACGGCACAAACATTCATATACCACGCTTATAGTTCACCGCGAAATTCTTTGCACTGGAACCTGTGCACATTGCAACACTCTTCTAGATTGTTTACAAAGAGAATTACATAGTTGTAGTAGTGAGCCGGTGATGGGTTGATCATGATGAACTCATAGAAAATCCTGCATGTATCTTATTTTCATTAAAGGACCACCCTCAATTCGAGCGTCTAATTTAGACTAGATACAATTTTATTAATTAAGCTAAAAGCACCGAGCTGAAATATCAAAGACACTGCATTTAGAAGCAGAGCTTCAGTTTCAAACGAGGAACGTTACGGTTCAAGTGTTGCAATGCAAAACTGAAGCAGCATCCATTCACCGCGTTTAAAGTTCACCGCGTAACCCTTTTCAAACAAACTGTTCACTTTGAAACACTTGCATCCCATTTACAGGGAAAATGGCAACGATTCTGTTGTTTTTCGCTAAACTAAATTTAGAGTATCTGCATCCTCTTCTTTTTAATATTGCTAAAAAAGGAAGGATGGGAAGACGACATAAGAAAAGTTGGAGGAGCAACATGGAAAAGGACAGCGCGTGACAGGCAAAAGTGGAAGCTGCTGGAAGAGGCCTATGTGTCGAGAGGACACGCTGATAGCTAAAGAAAAAAACAAATTCTATTTTAAAAGACTAAAATTATAGATAAATATTAAAAAAGAAAAACTATCAGCATTAAAGGCTTAATAAAAAAAAGGAAGGAACATGAATTTTACATTAATTTAAGGCATCTAAATTTTAATTTAACAAATTTAAACGATACGCTCGCGACTGGCAGCTAAAGTCACGAGGTTTGACGGCTCTAAATTAAACTTAAAACTGTCAAACTATGTCTGTCCTTTTCATATTATATTAGTAAGAAGAGGATGCGAATGCTCTAATATTTAGTTGTGCTCAGAATCAGTACCATTGTTTCAGTAGCAAGCGGCAGCATAAACTGCATCTTTTGAAGGTTCCGTACCCGAAAGGGACTCTTACTAAGCCTCCGCTGTCCGTCCGTCTGTCTGTCAGCGGGCTGTATCTCATGAACCGTAATATTTAATTTTAATTTTTTGTACGATAGTACGGAACTCTTCGTGAGCGAGTCCCATTCGCAAACTGGTTTTTTGTATGAATAGCGAGCAAAGCTGTCAAAAAAAGTCAACCGTTAGACCATAAAATAATAATGTCTGTTTGTTAGTTTGTCGTTCAATCACGCCACCACGGAGCCACGAATCGACGTGTTTTGTATGAATGTGCATAAAATCACAGCATAGCATAGCTCACAGCATAGCTGCATAGCATATCTTTGGTGGAAAAGCAGCCTAAATCAATTAATATCAGACATCACGCCTCCAAGTCGTTTTCATTAATTAGAAATGCTTGACAGCAATTAAAACGCAATTAGTTCCAACTCTAACAGCAATAACTTCTCCATTATTTTCTAGAGCTATTGAGACAGATCGAACCTCTAATATCTTGGTCGTTGACATTTCAGTAATGGATATCAGTACCTATATTATAAACGCGAAAGTGTGTGTTTGTTGGTTTGTCCTTCAATCACGTCGCAACGGAGCAACCGACTTTTACATCTAAATATATAAAAGGAAAAAGTGACTGACTGACTGACTGATCTATCAGTCGTACAGCTCAAACTACTGGACGGATCGGGCTGAAATTTGGCATGCAGATAGCTATTATGACGTAGGCATTCGCTAAGAAAGGATTTTTGAAAATGCTATCCTAAGGGGGTGAAATAGGGGTTTGAAATCTGTGTAGTCCACGCGGACGAAGTCACGAGCATAAGCTAGATTTTAATGTGGGTGGTGATTAAGTATGGATTATAATTACTCATTTATTAATTATAGCACCTAAGTACATTATATAATTTCGACGAAGAAACAAGAGTCAAGAAGGTAAACGAAAAGTTTGATAAAGGGATAATCTGTCACAAATCCCTGTGCCATTATGGAAGTAAATATCGCCATAAGTTTGGGGGCATTTGAACTTCGTTCGACACGGGTATAAGTAACGGCTTAGGGGGCTACAACTCATAATTTATGGGGTCTGTTTCACTACTTTATGAAGCCTTTGAAACTGAAATACTTTATAGGTACTAGCTGATAACCGCGACTTCGTCCGCGTGGATTTACATTTTTCAAACTCCCGCGGGAACTCTTTGATTTTCCGGGATAAAAAGTAGCCTATGTATTAATCCAGGGTATAATCTATCTCCATTTCAAATTTCATCCAAATCCGTTCAGCCGGTTTGCGTGATTGACTAACAAACATCCAAACATCCACACTTTGACATAATTATAATATTAGTAGGATTAGGATTAAGATTAAATACATAATGCAGCTACCTACTTATATAAGATATTCTACCAATCCGCACCTAGCCAGCGTAGTAGACTATGGCCAAAACCCTTCTCATTCTGAGAGGAGACCCGTTCTCTGTAGTGAGCCGGCTATGGGTTGATCATGATATTATATGTTATTTATTTTCACGATTCAAAAGCACTTGTAAAAGTTTATTTGATACTAGCTTATGCTCGCGACTTCGTCCGCGTGGACTAGGTAGTAGGTACACAAATTTCAAACCCCTATTTCACCCCCTTGGGGGGTTGAATTTTAAAAAATCCTTTCCAAGCGGATGCCTACGTCATAATAGCTATCTGCATGCAAAATTTCAACCTGATCCGTCCAGTAGTTTGAGCTGTGCGTTGATACAGTCAGTCAGTCACCTTTTCCTTTAATGTTTTTTTTAATAAAGTATATTAGCCATGCTAATCATGAATAATATTCCCTCCAACTAAGCGTAAAGCTTGTGCTAGGAGTAGGTCCGACAATAGTGCAACGGGTGGGGTTTGAACTGCCGACCTTTCGGATTTTAGTCCGCGCCTTGCGCTATTGAGGCTCTACATTAGCCCATAATTTAGCGACCATGTCTGGGACATGACTTAGACAGACAATAAAGTGACCCTATAAGAGTTCCTTTTTTATGTGGAGATACGAAACCCTAACAAAATTGGGGATCTATCTAGCTTTCTAAAAAATATAAGAAGGCAATTAGTCCGTGAGCTTGCACGAAGTATGATGACGAACAGATTTTGTTTCACATTTTCCCGCCGAAGGTGAAAATGAAAAATTGAACTCATGATAATGAAAATGAATTTTATAAAAAAAAAAACTCGCAAAGTACATGACTGGTTCAAATTCTGACAAGGGGATTGATTGACTTGGGGTTCTGGGGTTGAAATGGGGTACTGTTTTTGGCAATACCTATTTGCATTACTTTCTGCCGCGTACTACATAGCACCAATATATGCTACATATCTACCGTCCTATTAGTTCAATGTTTCATTTACACTACACACACTATATTATATATTAATATATGTATATATATTATGTATTATATATGTACCTATGTATATCTTTATCTATATATTATTATTAAGGCATTTCTGTGCCTATTAATATACATATTACTTATATTATAATTATTATCTTTATGTTCCCTGACAACTTACGTACACCTTAAACCCAGTTTCACTAGCCCTTAAATCCTCTTCAACCTAGTTGCCTGGTAGAGATCGCTTCACAGCGATAAGGCCGCTGATTGTATGTTCTTCTTTTACATGTTTCTTTTTGTGTCTTTTCTTTTTGGTGTACAATAAAGAATATTAAACTAAACTAAACACATATTGTGGTTATGTATAGTTACGATAGTTTACAGCGTTTATTGAATTCTCCCGCTGCGCCGAATTTACACATCCAATACCTACGTACATGCAGGCCGCAGGGAAATCTACGGAATATTATTACACAACGCCTTTGCAACTGCGCCTTGTTGCTCATTTTGTTTATTTATAATCGATAAACTCTGAAACTACTAAACCGATTTTAATAATACTTTCGGAATTAGAAAAATATCCAGGAGTAGTTTTATAACACAAGGTATAAAGAGGAAAAACTAAAAATTTCAACTCTCCACCTATTACGGTTTAGGAAATATAGCTCGCTGACAGGCATACGGGTGGACAGCAGAGGCTTTGTAATAGGGTCACCCTTTGCGTACGGAACCCTAAAAAGTATCTGTTAAAATTAGTCTTTCATTTAAAATATCTTTTTTAGCTGTGAATAGGTAGGGTAGGACTTACTTACAAAGTCGCGGGCATCAGCTAGTTTTAAATAATATCATCGTAGTAGATTCCATAGTAAAAATTGGAAAAGTTCCAATTTAATGCGCGTGGATTTTTTTTACTTGGGCTCTTGAACTCTTACGAAATGGCACTTTTTTCAAGATTTATTCTCAGGACGCCCATTGAATTGCTCAGACCTATTGAATTTGTGTCCGGGTGGGAATTTTCCCGACAAAGAGCAACGCAGTCTTTCTTCTCAAGAGGGAGAGGGCGGAGACGCTAAGCACAACGTTCCCCTCTGCTACAATGGTCTACTGGGGGAAAAATATGTAGGCAATTAAATTTATCTATACATATAAAACGAAAAGCTGACTGACTGCCCGACTGATCTATCAACGCACAGCTCATACTACTGGACGGAAATGGCTGAAATGCATGCAGATAACTGTTATGACGTTAACATCCGCTAAAAATTGTTTTTGAAAATTTAACCTCTTGGAGGGGTTTGGAATTTGTATAGTCTACGCGGACGAAATCGAGGGCATAAGCTAGATATAAATAAGAAAGAAAGATAAATAAAGCGTGTAGGTACTAGGTGGTACTAGGTAGGTAATAGTATTACGCTTAAACAAAGGTTGCGGTGTGAAAAAAAAGGGCAAGATAATATTATAATTAAATTGATTAATCGCTGAGGCTAATTATGGCAAAAAAACTCAGCATCACTAGCGTTCAGCAACCTCCATTGTATTTTGTGAACTCACAAGGGGTCATTGTACGCAAAAAAATAATACCTACTTTTTATACCTAATTTCAAAAGGACTACAGTTTAAACTTGAAGGAAATTTATACATTTATAAAACCAAATTGTAAGAATAGATTCTTTCAGCTTGCATTACCATTTTAAAAATGACAAAAATGGATTCTTTTTGTATTGGGACCTCCAATTCGTGATCTTAATTAATAGTTTATGTATAACATAAAGTGCTTAAGCACTTAAATAATAAAAATAGTTATGTTACAATTCTACCCAAAATATTATCTTTGATAGTACCTAATATCTAATAAGTTCAATCGCTGTAATCCATCAAGCATGATAGAGTTAAGACGATTAACGGATTACCTATTGGAAACAGCACGGTTATGTTGTCACGATTATGTATACCTACTCACTATTTTATTTTATTTTTTTAAGAATATTAGCCATGTTAAATGACTAATATTCCTCTTTCCTCTCCAATTAAGCGTCAGGCTTGTGCTAGGAGTAGGTACGACAATAGTGCAACGGGCGGGGTTTGAACCGTCGACCTTTCGGTTTTCAGTCCACTATACCGGTTGAGCTATTGAGGCTCTAATATGTCACTATACTGTTTACTAGTTCAAACAGGTTGAGCTGACACGACTCTTTATGTATTCGCTTTCATATTAGCCAGTTATTATTAAATTAAAAAAAAATTGTTTTTGACCAATATTTACCGTAAACTTGTACCGTATGTATAACTTACAACTTTTTACGTAGTTCATATAAGCTAAGCCTGGGTCTCAAGGACGGAGAATGTCTTAAAAACTACTAAAACAATTATTATTAATCTATAATTTTATGTAGAGACTATTACTAAATCACTTAATATTTGTTTCCTGAACAGGTAAAATAAAAACAATTAAGATTTTGTACGGGCGCAGCTTCAACGTCATTATCATACCTGAAACAATAACAAAAATTGTTAATATTATAACTAAAGAAATCCATACTACTTTTATAAATGCGATAGAGTCTCGGTCTGTCGATCTGTTACATTTTCACGGCCTATCTCTTTAACCGATTTTGAAGAAATATCTTGACAGTAATTAGGTTACTTTAGCAAATTTTTTTTGTAGTTGTGAGCAAGTTTCAGCCAATACCTATCGTTATCTCCGATCTTAATAATTACTTTTCGCAAAAATGTTAATTTTTCCGGCAAGCTCGATTTAAAAAAAAGACGTGTCAAAGGTGTTCGATAATTTAGTCACGATTTTAATGTTGTATTCATAAATATCAAGGTTATAAATATTAATATCCCGTAACAAGAATGTAAAACTACGTACAAATTTTATATTATACTAGGAGTAGGTATATTACATTTTAATACCCACGCACCTGTTGTTCCGAGCGAAGTGAACCCGAGAGTGAGATGCGGAATATTTTAGCATAATCTTTTTATGCTGACATCTGACGCTTCCTACAAATTGCTGCATTTGACGTTAATTTCAAACACATTTTGAGTAAATAAAAGGTTGTTTTTCTTTGAAACAACAATCTCTACCTGCCACAGTTCCAACTGTTTATTCTATATTATATAACAATTATATTATTATTTACTTTTATTTATGAACGTCTAGCTATCTTTACAAGCTGCTTTAAAGTCTTCTTACTTAAGTAAGGGGCTTTAGTAGTACACCTATATCATTCCCATACGTTATACACTACTGATTTGAATGCAGTAGTACGCTAAATACAAACGAACTACTATAAAAGTAGAGAAATAGAAATTTTATGTCTGCAGAAATCTACAGCTACAAAATCTCAGTTTATCTTTCTTATCTATTCTTGGCACCATTCCACGCGAGAATGTTAGTTTAAAGTTTTATTGTAACATTTCTAATTAAAAAAGTTTGTCTTTAGAAATGTTTTGCCATTTCATTCATATCAGTTCTAGCGTTTCAAAAATTCAATTACAAACCGTTGATCGATGAAAACAATCACCTACCGGCATATAGGCATTTCGTATTTATAGGCCGCTCCAATTAGCCCACCCTTAGTCCCTTCGCAATCACGGGACTATTGATCATATTTCATGGGGTTGGTTTACAGAAACTTTTTAGGAATATCTATTTATTAAGAAGGTACTTATACATTAAATCAGTTGGAACCTGTGTATTATGTAAAATAATAAGAATACCATGATTAGTTAAATACTAGAAACATGCTAGAATGAAGTAAACATTAAAGTATTATTGACTTTGAATTGTCACAAGATTTTAAAATTTTATACATTTACCACTATCTTTAATTGGTTTTCATGCAAATTAAGAATAAGTATTAAAAATCTCAACTTAGTTTAATGTTATGCTTTTAATATTACTTTTTAGAAAGAAAGTTTGCCAGGATTTAATTTTAAGATTGTTGGCACAGATCCACCCATTTCTTTTACTAGGGTATCAAAGGTCACATGTAGCAGACAAAAATAACTATTAAAGAAACTGTACAAAATAATGGCTTCAAAATTGAGAACATGTGAAGCGCTGGGTTTGGAGTAGCGGTTAGAATTACTAGGATATCATAAACCACAGGCAGCAGGCCAAGTACAGTCAGCACTGTCTCCATAGCAGAGAGTGTGAAAGAGCCCTGATAGAGCAGTTGCAACTTGTTTTTGTTTTAGTTACAGGGAAGTCCTTCTTCTCCTGACTGTAGGCTTATGCCTAGTGTGTGAGCCATCTTTCAAAGGTGCAAGATGCAAGGGAAGGCGGGGAGGAGTTTATTACTCTGTAAGTCATCTGGTATCTACGTGAGATCTGCTTGAGACATCCATTAGAATTTTCCCCCTCTCGAAGAAAAAAAACACATCATCTGATCCAAGTAGATTAACTAAAATAAATTTGGCCTGACACATTGGTTGACGTGCCTAAATAATAAGTCGAAATGTTTTTATACCTAGGGAATCTCCGAAAGTAAAATAAAAGTTTTGCTCCATAACAATATAACCTTTGTCAGAAGATGTCCTGACGCCTAACAAGTTAGGTATTCTCTAAGCGAGGCTTACGTTATTAAGACATCGCCGGACCCTTATTAAAAGTTTTGCTACAGAAACTCTGTCTGCACACTTTGAAACATATATTTTTATTGAAAATAAACTAAATAATATTCTGGGCATATGTCGTATTCCAACTTGCTTTTTTAAAGGCTGTGTCGCTTTTACAAATAAAATAGCATTTATTTATTAATTTAGCGTGTGGCAGAATAAATAGTACACCCGAATCAGATGTCTGCCTGATAGATCTAGAGCTATTGTAAATGAGCAATGCCTCCTAGATTTAGATAGATCAAGTCCAAATTAGGGTAAATTTATTTAGGCCAGATGGAAGGGATAACATTGCGCTTGCGGACCCCTGGTTCTTAGTAGGTACCTACCCCACCTGTCCCTTGAAGAGAAATAGTAGATAGATGTATTTTCTAAAAATAATTGAGATACTTAAGTGCCTATTTTTAAGAATTTTATGTACCTACTTACTTATCTTGCATTCAGAATATCCTACCTATATCGAAATTCTACACGAAATAATATGCGGTAAAGCTCTCAGTACAGATTTTCAGAAATTAAAATGTACCTACTGTTGATCATCTGATTTATGCTCAATTATTTCCAGAACTGACCTATCCATTCATCGAATGATTGAACCTGGGACCGCTTACTGGTGCGAACCGCGAACCGTTGCATCAGAGAGCTCAGTCAATTCACCTAATACAGATAAATAAACACCACACCAAAGTAACATAATATTATATTCAGATATAAATATAAATGCAATAGATAATAAAAAATCTACCTTGAGAAGTCTTATCAAATCCGCACACATGTTTATATACCTACTTTTAAATTAACAATTCATGTAAAATTCGCAAAACTAAACACATGTTTATAATAATTATTTATTTCACGTAATACTATTTTATGTGTAACACATAAATAAACAGAAATGCAAGCTACGCGTTACTGCTGCACCACGCGGTTACTGAAGATGACAGCTGTTCCCAATGTACATGTAACACATTAACACATATCTGTCCCTTTCTAACAATGCACCGTTTTCTTGTTCTGCATATTTCTATCTTGTTCCTAATTGACCATTTTAATAAAACACTTTCCTTTAACTACTATAGTATGGAGAAAGGGGTCTTTTTAAGATTGCCGGTGGTATAATCATTGTTGCCGTAGAGTACTACAATAGATTTTTTTTCAACTTCCTATCCTATGATGGGTAAAATAATTCAAAACATTTTAAAGGGGACATTCTTTGGCAGCGTATTCTTAATATGTATTATTAATATTAGCAACAAGTCTTTTGTTAATTTGATGGACTCTACCTAGAGGTAGGTAGCTGTAATTAAAACTTGTAGTCTTTATTACGGAATTAGTACTTACTCAATGTATTGCAAGAAAAAAAAAGAAATACATAGGAACATCAAAAGTGTACATATCTACTTATAACTATGTGACTAACATTAAGACGTTGTTTTCGAATTGCAATACAATCGGTAGGTAAAGGTATTAAGAAAGTACATTGTGCATATTAGGTATAACATATTAGGTTGGTATAATCTCATGCATTGTCATAATAATAATTACCAATTATCAATTCCATATAACAACAACCGCAGATCAAAACTAGAAACAACTCTGACATTATGTCAGTGAAACATAATAAATATTAGTATCAAAATTAGGTCATACCTACAAAGTATCAAAATGTTAGTAGATTCTTGTTACTTAATAATTTACGCAAATACATCAATTAACTTCTATCACTATCTACATATTAATAGATAAGCATTAATAGATAAGTAAGTAATTATATAATAATTAGGTAGGTACAAAAATATTATCTAATGAGTAACTGAAAATAAAAGGAAAGCTAGAAGTCAGACTGCAAAAGCAACTTTGCTATCAACCTAATGTAATACAATCTGCAAACTGGAAAAGATTTTCATTCCTTGATACCAACTTGGCTCGAAGCTCCAACTCTTATCAATTGGTTCAATTGCTGACTTGCTAAGTAGGCCAGTCATGTAATGCTGGGTTATTATTATAACACCGCACCTACGTCTGATTTTAACATTTAAACCACACTTTAACATTTTCATCCATCTACCAATATTTCGAACAGCGATATTAAACTGTTCTTAATCTTTGCTTTAAAAAAATTTAATAAAATAATTCTTAAAATTTTGCTTTCGACAATAGCTCACACTTAAACTATTGCATGTGACAAAATGCTTAAAACTATACTTACGCATTTTTAAAAATCCGCACGTAACAATAAACTTTGAATTTTTTATTTAAACAAAATTTTAAAAAAAAATCGTAAGGGCCATGAAAAGGTAAAAGACATGCAGATACGGTTTCATGGCTCAAACTATATTCAAGTAAATTTTTTGAGCAAAGAATTCCGAACTTTTGTAATTTCATAGAAAAAGCCCCACAAAGACTATCGTATCTGACAAAAATGTAACATACGACTTTTTTACACACTTTCGCATTTCATCTATTGTTACGGATTACACTCGCTTGTGGCACGAATATAATACATAGAGGAATACCTTGATAGCCCTTGACTGCAATCACACGTGGTGGTAAGTGATGGTGCAGTCTAAGATGAAAGCGGGCTAACCCTTTGGTTTCTACACGGCATCGTATCGGAACGCTAAGTCGCTTGGCGGCACAGCTTTGCCAGTAGAGTTGTAATTACTACGGCCGAAGCCTCCCACCAGACCCGATCAGAAATTTAGAAATTATAATATTCCAAACCCCTGCTGGAAATCGAGGCCGGGACCTCCCACTAATAACTCCACAGCGCTTACCAAACCAATTATGTACTTACTAGCCTATGCTCGCGACTTCGTCCGCGTGGACAACACAAACTTCAAACCCCTATTTCACCCCCTTAGAGGTTGAATTTTCAAAAATCCTTTCTTAGCGGATGCTTATATTATAATAGCTATCATTCTGCATGCCAAACATCCCAATCCGTCCAGTAGTTTGAGCTTTGTGTTGATAGTCAGTCAGACAGTCAACCATTTAGATGAACTGTTACCTATTTTCTACGAAATTGCAATCTCGACCTCTGACCTTCACAAAAGACTACTCGTCCTTGACTTGAAACTACTGTTTTACAATTAGCTGCTTTCCACTAAGCTTTCCACGAAGATAAGATCTAGGTTAATAACTACATACACGGTAATTGTATAGGGCGCTATCGCTAAGTATACTGCAACTACCTTTCTACCCAAGTCCCCTACTAAGGTTGCCCAATCCAAACTATCCATCCCAATCCAACTAATTTAATTATTTTCTCGAGATCTAAATAATTATAGGTATGTATATGTACCTATCACAAACCGGTCAAGTGCGAGTCGGACACGAACACAAGAAGTAAAACGGTAAGAATAACCGCAAAACTGACTTTGTTTGTAGAGGTTTATTGTTAGTATGAAAAAAACTATAATAGAGCGTTAGTTCTATTTTTTCTGTAAAATATACATACATTTTTATTCACTATAATTATTTTAGAATAGCTGACCCGCCCCGGCTTCGCTCGGGTGGAATTTTGAAAATCGAGGTTGGGGTTGAATTTCCAAAAATCCTGTAACACGTATTTTTTCATTTGTGATCGAAACCCCAAATACCAATTTTCATGCAAATAACTTGAAAAATGTCGGACTGACAAATAGCAAATAATGTATAGACCTTGAGACATTAAAGAATATTTCTAATAAAAGTTATATCATTTGTCTCAGTCTTTATTGACAATTCCATGCCGATCAAGAGATTTTTACCAATCAAATTTTCCAAACCATCGATGCAGACCATTAGTTATAGTACAATCTATCAGTGAAAGAGTTTTCAGAATCGAAAGTGAATACTAACAACTATCTGAAGATTTAAGGCTTAGTTCCATTGGTTTATTTTTGGCATTGTGTCTATATCATGTATCTACCACAGTGTGATAAGGAGCCAATACATAATATTATGTCATTTCGGCCGTGAACATAGCTCGTCGGGTGTGTGGGGGTGGAATTGCTCATATTTGGCCGAAAGCCAACGCTAGTGGCAATAACTTTTGATACGCGGTTGTGTGCAAATAATATGACTTTTTAGCAAACAACAACGCCAGACACTACAATCTTTATGTACTAGACTAAATTAGATACTAGGTTTGTCTATGTATTGTAGAGCATAACTTGTAGAGACTCAGATGTTAGTGATATTTAACAGACTAACCCGGCCAAGTGCGAGTCAGATGAACGAGCTTTACTTGTACATTCTAAAACGGATTTTTATTTATTTCAAGGCATAATAGTTTTTGATTTATCGTGCAAAATGTCGATAAACTACGATTGTAGTACGTAACCCTCAGTGTGCGAGTCTGACTCGCACTTGGGCGGTTTTTTGTATCGTTTGACGACCTCCCTTGCGCAGTGGTGAGCGCTGTAGGCTTATTAGTGGGAGGTCCCGGGTTCGATTCCTGGCAGGGGTTTGGAATTTTATAATTTCTAAATTTCTGGTCTGGTCTGGTGGGAGGCTTCGGCCGTGGCTAGTTACCACCCTACCGGCAAAGCCGTGCCGCCAAGCGATTTAGCGTTCCGGTACGATGCCGTGTAGAAACCAAAGGGGTATGGGTTTAATAAAAACTGCCATACCCCTTCCAGGTTAGCCCGCTATCATCTTAGACTGCATCATCAGTTACCACCAGGTCAGCCCCCCAATTGTGTAAGAATAACCATTTCATGGCTATCGCAATCGTCAAGAATTCTGCCCTTTGATTGGCTGTGAAAAAATGTAAACAGCGAATCAACCAATCAAAGGGCAGAATTTCTTGACGATTGCGATAGCCATGAAATGGTTATTCTTACACAATTGGGGGGCAGATTGCAGTCAAGGCCTAACTTGTATCTGAATAAAAAATAAAAAATAAAAAATTACATCCCGTTCCGCTGCAAAACCTCGTCCATTTAGGTACCTATCTATTCTACGTACGAGTAGGTAGTTACATTCTACGCGAGCCTGAATGGCCTTTGAAATTTAGCGCACGTCCGTGACCAATCGACTGATTTGAAAAATTGGTTTTCTACTTGCATGGATCGTTGGGAAGTTACCGTTACTTACCTATAAATTGTCTTTTTTAGGTCATTTCTGTGTCCGCCTACCTGAATAAAATATTTCGCGTAGGTAGGTATCAGAAGATTATTTGTACAGTACGTAAGTAAAAAAAAACCGGTCAAGTGCGAGTCAGGCTCGCGCAATGAGGGTTCCGTACTACAGTCGTATTTTTTCGACATTTTGCACGATAATTCAAAAACTATGATGTATAAAAATAAATTAAAATCTGTTTTAGAATGTACAAGTGAAGACCCTTTCATATGATATCCCACTTGATATAGTTTTCTCACTTCGAAAGTTGAAAATACTAATTATTAGTTCATGACCACAATTTTTTTTGTGTGATCTAACCCTAAATTCACGGTGTTCAGATTTTTCCCCAAATGTCAGCTATAAGATCTACCTACCTGCCAAATTTCATGATTCTAGGTCAACGGGAAGTACCCTGTAGGTTTCTTGACAGACAGACGGACAGACAGACAGACAGACAGACAGACAACAAAGTGATCGTGTAAGGGTTTCATTTTTCCTTTTGAGGTACGGAACCCTAAAAATAAAGTAAATAAAAAAAAGTAAAGTAAAGCCGAAAGTAACGTACATCGGTCTTTAGTTAGAATGACATTTCGCCTTTGTAGAGCGTTGTCTCTGTCACTCATACCTATAAAACGTTTTGTCGGTCTCAACGACAGGGACAGCGCTCTACAAATCTGCTATCTAAATCTAAAGGTCGATGTACATTACTTTCGGCCGCGTACTGTAGATAATGGACTTACCATGGGGGTGATTGCGTGTGAGTTTATAATCATAAAGCTGTTAGAACACTGAAACAAAGTACTTAAACCCTGAATATTTAAAACCGTAATAAGTCTGAAAACGAGGTCAGTACCCGTAGTACAAGATTTTACGTCTCACCAAACCAAACCAAATTCGAGAGTCGAAATACTTCCGCGTTACAGTAAACTGGATCTTAATAGCCTTGTTTTAAAGCTCAAGTTTGTCTACACTTCTACAGCCAGCGCTCCAAGCGGAAACATTTGACTTCAATTTAAGGCTGTTTAGGTCCATTTTACTGTAACGCGGAAGTATTTCGACTCTCGAATTTGGTTTCGTTTGGTGAGACGTAAAATCTTGTACTACGGGTACAGGCCGAATACGACTAATAAAACTGTAAAGTAAAGAAAAATCGTTACAATGTAACTTTTAAAACAAAGGAT
Organism: Maniola hyperantus; assembly: GCF_902806685.2. Lineage (NCBI taxonomy): Eukaryota > Metazoa > Arthropoda > Insecta > Lepidoptera > Nymphalidae > Maniola > Maniola hyperantus. The sequence goes on from NC_048555.1 coordinate 10,661,360, forward strand.
TCTGAAACTTAACTTTTGTTAAGTATAAAATTGGCCATTTTTAGGGTTCCCTAGCCAAATGGCAAACAACGGATCCCTTATAGATTCGTCATGTCTGTCTGTCTGTCCTTCCGTATGTCACAGCCACTTTTTTCCGAAACTATAAGAACTATACGGGTGAAACTTGGTAAGTAGTAGCCTATGTCACTCTCCAGGTCTTCATCTATACCCATGCAAAAAATCACGTCAATCCGTTGCACCGTTGCGACGTGATTGAAGGACAAACCAACAAACAAACACACTTTCGCATTTATATTATTAAGGGTACTGTACCCGTAGTATAAGATTTTACGTCTCACCAAACCAAACCAAATTCGAGAGTCGAAATACTTCCGCGTTACAGTAAACTGGATCTTAAATGCCTTGTTTTAAAGCTCAAGTTTGTCTACACTTCTACAGCCAGCGCTCCAAGCGGAAACATTGGGATATTAAAATCAGTGGCGTTGAATATTTGACTTCGATTCAAGGCTCTTTAGGTCCATTTTACTTTGATGTTATTGTGTTTCGACTCTCGAATTCTAGCAACGTTTGGTGAGACGTAAAATCTTATACTACGGGTACTGATTTGTACTTAAAGAGGGGCCTTAGTGCCTTTGCTCATCATGGAAGATAAGAAATACAATTCCTCGTCATTCTAAAGTGCTTCACAATAATTTATTACTCATACTATGTGAATCGATATTCAAAAGAAAATAGTATGACTCTCTATTTAATTTCTTTGTAGAACGCCCGCCATTAGACAACAAGAAAATAACGATCTCACTAATGAGTAAAGAAAAGTGTCGTCCGTTCAAAATGAGTTCTCACGCGCCATTTTAACTCTGTGTCAACTGTCATCAAGTGTCTGTCAAGTACGGTTCGGTTCACCTTTAAAATAACAACTAAAATCGTACTTTGGCACAAAGTTAAAATGGCGCGTGATAACTTATTTTGTACGCATTATACTAATGTCGTTTAATAGGGCTGATTTCCCAAGCTATGTAGTATAGCTTACTACTTTAACCGTTTCTTACTATACATTTTACGGTGAAAGAAAACATCGTGAGGAAACCTGTATGCCTGAGAATTCTCCATATAATGTTCTCAAAGGTGTGTGAACTGTGAAGTCTGCCAATCCGCACTGGGCCAGCGTGGCTGACTACGGCTTACCTTAAACCCTTCTCATTCTGAGAGGAGCAGAGAAAGATTTTTATTAACCTAATTAAATCCTTCTAAACTCCTAAAGACACCATACAATACAACAAACAAGATTTAAAGCTCTAGTAGTTAACTGTAATCCAATTTTATTTTGTCTACGCTTGCCTTAGAGCCTCAATAGCTCAACGGTTAGAGGAGCGGACTGAAAACCGAAAGGTCGCCGGTTCAAACCCCACCCGTTGCACTATTGTCGTACCTACTCCTAGCACAACCTTGACGCTTCGTTGGAGGGGAAAGGGGAATATTAGTCATCATTGGCTAATATTCTTTTTAAAAAAAAAATTGTCTACGCTTGCCAAGGTCAAGAACACCCATAATACGTAACAAGAGCACATTTTATGCAAATCTTCTTGTTTATTATATCAATGGTCTCAGAAGTCAGAACATTAAAGTGATGACCTCATAAGGCCTCAGTACACATTGGCCCAGCCGCTTGGGCGAGTGTCGGCCAATGTGAATGAATTGAATAAAGGAATTTATTTATAGCCGCTAATGTGAAAATGCTAATTTAATTTTATCGCAAAATTCATGCGAAACCTCTATGAAGTTTGGGAAGGGAATGTAATTCGTGAAAAGCGTAACGAGCCGAGAAAATGAACGGCCCGGCGATTCTTGTCATAACCGAAATTAGTTAGCTAAAGTTATGAAATTCGTATTTTTCATTTCATTTCATTTCATTTCGAACGAAAGAGGTTGAAATGAATCTCATTGGCTGGGTATGACGTGGGCGTGTGAGCAAGATAGGATACAAGATTTGATATAAAAAGCATAAAAAGCTTTGCTTCTGCCGGGTGTTCACGATTGGTGCACGCCATTATATTATTACTGCTGATTGTAACTCGCACATCTCATCAACTTGGATTTTTGTAACAAATCTAAATATATAAAAGGAAAAGGTGACTGACTGACTGACTGACTGATCTATCAACGCACAGCTCAAGCTACTGGACGGATCGGGCTGAAATTTGGCATGCACATAGTTAATACGACGTAGGCATCCGCTAAGAAAGGATTTTTGAAAATTCAACCCCTAAGGGGGTGAAATAGGGGTTTGAAATTTGTGTAGTCCACGCGGACGAAGTCGCGAGCATAAGCTAGTTATCATATATCTACTAACAAATTGCGCAAGGAATCAGTTTTTAAGGGGGCATTTCCACTGAAACGAAGCGGAGACCTAACTTCAACCAATTAAGTTTATTATAAGTGATTAAATTATTCACATCGCGATTGTTTAAAAATACCTTGATTGAAAACACACGTTTACGCTCCAGTGGAAACATGTCTTTATTCTTATAACGCATCTTGTATATATTTGCCCCAAAATGATGAGAACCCATAAAAGTTGGAAAGTCAGCCGCACATAGGAAATATACCAACCACAATCATGGTAGGTAGATAATTGTAGTAAGTCAATAAACAACATTGATCATGTACTTAAATATTTGCGGAGTGTGTTGGCCGAGCTTGTTGGGCCAATGAGTACTAGGCTCTTTGGATATTTTATCTGTGTGATAAAAGAAACTCTCGCTCGATAGCACACTCACACTACAGCCATTCGACGCCGGTTCATTGGAGAGAGCGCACGTGTTTTTAGTTTTACCTGTGTGTGAAATTAAAATGTGGTTATTGCTGTGCCTGTGTGCGCTTGCGTACGCGCAGGAAGCGCCCCGAGTGAATACTACACAAGGTGTTGTTGTGGGACTGCGTATTGAAGATGGTGATTATTTGGCCTTCTATGGACTACATTATGGTGGAAATACGGGCGACGAAAACAGATTCAAGGTAACGTTTGTTGATATCGTTTTACTTGAAGGCAGCGTCATTGATATTATCACTTGAAGATTTAGTAGCAGATACTGACAGGTAGCAACAAACTGCCGGCAAAGTTTTTCGAAATAAAATTGCAAAAATTTTGATACGATAAATACCAAGTACGTAAGTACCTACCTAGCTCAAATAAAATAATAATTAAAGAAACGTTTTTATAATAAAGATCGTCAAATTGCGATAAATCAAATTTAATGGGTCAATAATTCAAAAAGATTTTCGTGATTAAGTAGGTATTTTAAATACATATCGTAGGTAATACTTAAATATAATTTTAGTTACTTAAGTAAGTAACTAATTACTAATTAGGTATTTAGTCTACATTTTCGGAGAACTTACAAGGATTAAGTATCTAGTAGGTACCTACCTACCTAATAAGTAGGCTAATTAAAATTATTCAAATCGATTGTACAGTAGGTAGGTAGAAAATGGGTAGGTACCTAGGTAGGTATGTAACTAGATAAATGTTACATAATTAATTAAGTAATTTAAATTTAACTGGGTAGGTATTCAATATAAAGTCAAACTTTTAATCTGACTTAAGTAAGTTATAATGAGTCCATTATTAGGTAGGTAGAGGTGCCTAATTAATTATTTATTTATCACTTGTCACATACATTCATTTAGCAGTTGATAAGACAATAGGTAGGTATCTACCTAATAACATTCAAAAATACAGCTGATACAAAAGTAAGCGAATAGGTATGGTCTTATCGCTTGAAACTAAGGAAAAATAAAACGAAAAACATGACTAAAAACGTAACATAAAATACTAACTAAAGATAAATTTTAAAAATAAAACGAGCATGTAAATTAATAATATACTACAAACCTACTGCATAATATTACATGTTATTATACGTACCTATGTTAAAAAAAATTAGAAATAAGTACATAGTTATTATATGTAGTAGGTACCTCAGGTACTATATTCAGGTAGGTACCTACTTTGTTAAGATTCAGCCGATTAAAACACAAGTGCACGTGATTGTAGTGTTGCCATGTGCTAGACTTTCCTCGGATTTGTCTTCAAGGTATTCTTTTTTTTTTTTCTTATTCATTATAGGTATACGCTTGACCACAATCACACCTGATGGGAAGTGATGATGTGGCCTAAGATGGGACGCGTTTACCTAGAAGATGCCTATTCACTCTTGTTTTAAAGATACCCGGGTTGTAATTGGTAGGAAACACATATCGCGGAAGAGTATTCCAAACCTTAGCCATACGTATGAGTAATGATGACGCAAAACGTTTCGTGCGTGTAGATGGAATGTCGACGACATAAGGATGGAAACTCGCCCGACGTCTTGTGGTTCGGTGGTAAAATGGTGAAGGGGGGACAAGATCGAAAAGTTCCTGAGCACACTCTCCTTTTCCTTGTTAAATTCCTTTGTTAAATTATAGGTAAAATTTATAGTTAGTTATTACTAAGTATAAATTTTAAATTTTAAATTTAGTTAAATTATAGGTAAAATTTATAGTTAGTTATTACTAAGTATAAATTTTACTTATAATTTAACAAATGCCAAGTTGGTTTCTTAATTAATAGGTACGCTGTATAAGGCTTTTGTTGAATATTAAGATCGTTTAAAGATGTAAGTGATTTTGTCGAAAACCCATAAATAAATCAACAACTCAAAGTAAATTAAAAAATCAATAAATCATGAGGTGTTGCATGCGCCGTCTATACTAATATTTTGTAAGTTTGTTTGTTTGTAGGAAGTATAACAGTGTTAACAGTAGAAAACTACATTATTTCTGAGTAATATAGGCTATATTTTATTTATTGTAAATATTATATGTATAATAAGGTACCTTTGCGAAGACGCCCGGGGCCTGTCGCTAGTGATTAGATAAAAGTCTAGAATACCTACTGATACGCGTACTACTATCACAAAAAATAAGAACATTCGATTCAAACACTTAAATAAAATATTATTTTCCGAAATTAAATACGAAATTATAAGTAACCTTCTATCTATATTATTTCTTATAATATACTAACGTGTTCATAATAATTAACATGGCATAGAGACGAACAATCAATAAAATTGTTAGTGCTTCGACATTTTACTAAGACACTAAATAATGTAATAATAATAACTATGTACTAGTAGATTCGTAGGTCAATGTAGTTAGACACGTAATAATTATTTGTTATGTAAAACTGCAAAGTTGTTATTTTGTCGCCGAGCCAGTTAAGCAAAATAATTACCACTTTCCACGCAGATTTCAAAGGGCAAAGGAGTCCTTTCCGAGCGAGTGAGATGAAATGGTAATTTTTAACGAGACAGTATCTACTTGTGTCAGTACGATACGGTGTACTAGAAAGAGAAGAGCCAACTTCTAACGGATGCATCAGCATTAGACAACCATTGCATCGTACAAAGGAAACCGTTGTCCTGATTTAGTAGTTATAAAATATGGAATCTCTACTAAAGAGCGTCACGAATGAAATTATGCAAGTGATTACTATTGTTACACACCTGGTTGAACTTTATTGCAATCGATATAGAGGTACAAATGCAGTGCGCTTTTCGTACTTTGCCTCAGTAACAATGCTATAACATGTGATATATACATATGAAATATACACATAACCTTCAAGTAACTACTTAGTACTTCTACATAATTATTTTTCTGCGTTTTACGATATAAATAGGGTCTTGGCCTGTATTAATAAAATAAGTGATTTCTGGATAGCTGTACTTTATGGGGCTAGAATTCATTATTAAAGATAATAATAATAAAAAACATGATTTTTGGTTTATTTTTAAATAATTCATTATTAACCTCACGCTGTACGGAAAGCGATTAATGACGTCACATCGCGTAAACGACAAACATTCTTCAATTTTTTAACATAAAAAAGATTTTTCCACAGAAATTAAGTACTCTATTTTTATGTTAAAAAATTGAAAATAATTGTCGCTTTCGGATTGTGATGTCAATAATCACCTTCCGTAGAGCGTGACGTTTATTTGTTAAAAATAAATAAAAAACATGATTTTTATTATTATTAAATTATTCTCTTTAAGAATATGACAAATTCAGATCAATTTTGACTTGAAGGAAACTGAAAGGCTCTTATGTAAAAGTAGAAAGTACGGGGACCTATATGTATATTATATGATTAACCCTAATTAACCTTGTGGAAGAATTTTGGACTGCTTATTATTTACTATGTGATCAATAGAAGGATTGCTATCTTCAGCAAGGAAGACGGAGAGAGAAAGATATAGAGAGTATTTAAGTTCAACTAAATAACACAAAGATTCACGCTTAGATATCGTTAAAGAACCCAACGTTGAACTATTACAGCCCTTGTGGTTTATCATAAGGGCTAGAATTAGTTCACGAAATTTCCAAAAAATCAGATGATTACAGATTGTTGCAATTTTTATCGCAAACGCGTTCCGTTATTAATCTCTGTGGCATTTGTCCCAAACCTGTTTTAGGAGAATTAAATTTTGAACAATTTTTGAACTTTAAAAATTAAACAATAAGATTGAAAATTGAACAATAAATATAGTTGAACATTTATTGAAATGCACGTGGTTTCTGGTTTGATACTTTACGTTTTTTTTTTCTTTTTTGTCATTCACTTCGAAGCACTTTCGAAGAAACCCGTTACCGTTTCGAATCAAAAAAGTCAAAAGGTTTTTCTCAATAAATCTACCTAGATAAATCAACTTTGTTGTGCGTAAAGCTTTGGTTGAGTGATTTACATAATAGTCAAAAGTTAGTTACATAAATCATACAATAATAACAATATTTAAATAGTGTAACAGCTTCGCTCGGGTGAATTTTCTGAAAGTCTACATCGTAAAGGTCTACATTCAAAATTACAAGTTTCTAGACCCAGCGGTTTAAGCTGTTTGAAAAAATGCCATTCAGTCCGTGGGTTCTTTTATATACTTAGATAGGAATCGTTTTGTTATGCATTTACGAATCATCGCTTTGTATTGTAATAATAATATGTATATACTACTCATATTTAATTAGGTGCCTAGATATTATATTATAAACCTCTCCACGTGACTAATAATTTCATTTCTTTTTGGGTCAATTGACTCCATGACTCGAAAACCAGTCACTGGTTGACTTATCGAAATACTAGATAGGCTTTCAAGAAAATCAATAAAAAATATATATCACTGAAAGACATGGCCAATGACTAAGTAGGGCTAAGTCCGATAGCGTTCAAGTATCTGAAGTCTTATCTGAAGATATAAACCAACCCATGATAAGAGGTATCGATAACTTAGATAATGTTCCGGGAATAGAACGGACTGGAATTTAAAAGGGTAGACATATTATGTTGTCATACGGATATGTTATAAAGAAAAATGATGACTCAAATACTAGCTGCTACATTGAGTGGGATTAGACAATACTACAATTAGTTATGCCAAATAGAGTTTGAAGGCCAAACCACAAAAGACATCATCCAGAAACTTTTTATCTATTTTAATATCGTTGTAAGTAATGACATCGAGAATTAATTCAAAACTGTTGTTTTTCAGGCGCCCACCCCGCCACCGGCTTACCCTGGAGAGTTCCATGCCATAGATAACACAATACTATGTGCCCAGCAGGGCCCACGAGGACTCATTGGCAAAGAAGATTGTCTAGTACTCAACATACATACAAAAAATGTAACAACCCCCAAACCTGTAATGGTATGGATTGAAGGTGAAGAGTATGAGTCTGCAGGCAGAACGCCATATAACTTCAAGAATTTAGTCCAACAAGATCTGCTGGTTGTTTCAATTAATTACCGTGTATCAATCTTCGGTTTCCTGTGCCTTGGAGTGACTGATGCTCCCGGTAACGCTGGCTTAAAAGACATCATCCAAGGGCTAAAATGGATCAAAGAAAATATAGCTGGTTTTGGAGGAGATCCCAACAATGTAATATTAATAGGGCACGGGTCAGGAGCAGCCATGGTTGACTTGATTACTATGTCCCCAATGTCTCAGAATTTAGTACATAAAGCTATAGTACTGAGTGGTTCAGGGTTGGCTCCGTGGGCCGTGTCATACGATCCTATAGGCTATGCTGAACAAGTAGGAAGAAAATTAGGATACACAGACGCTTCGAGAGAAGATTTGGCGAAAAAACTTGCCTCTACTGATATCAGCTTACTCTCCGGCGTTCTTTCAGATTTCGAATTTTTCAATGCTTCCCTACTGTTTGCTCCATGTGTTGAGAATGCTAAATTGAATCCAAACGACACGTTCCTGTCCGATGCCCCGATTAATATTTTAAGATCTGGAAACTATATCCATATTCCATACCTAGCTGGTTTCGTAGACAGGGAAGGAACGGTACGAGCTGGACAGGCAGCCGTCAACAATTGGCTTGAAAAAATGGAAACTACCTTCGGAAATTTCATACCAGTGGATCTCGCTTTTGAGTCTGAAGATAATCGGACCGCCGTGACGCGTAATATACGTCAGTATTACTTCGCTGAAAGAACAGTGAATATGGAAACTATAGAAGATTATCTTGAATACCACGGAGACTCTCTGATACTTGTTCCCGCTATTCGAGGGACTAAGGAAAGAGCGCTGACATCGAGAGCTAATGTTTGGTTGTTTAAATTTACATTCAGAGGTACACAGAACTCGGACTGGGCGTACCCACAAATTCCTCTCAACGGTGCGAGACATGGGGCAATTCTTAACTATCTATTTAACTATGATTTAAGAACAGGCGACAATACTGCTTCTACGTCAATCACCCAACGATTTAAAGCATTTGCATATAATGGGTAAGTTTTATTATTGACTTTCTTTCACCACGTTTTCGAAACGCTTTTGTAACAGTTTTCGGGTGATCGTAGATTTTTTTAAATTATAACAGTGGCGCGACCTATTGTAGATTAGTTCGTATCACTATTCACTGACCTCTAATAATATACGTACACTGGACTTGCTATTGCTGACGTGTTTTTGAAGCAACTTGATTATCACCTTTTTGGCACTGATAGCAACAGTGATCGTCATAATATGAGCATAATCCGTACTATCCATATCCATACTTTTTTCCATACTAATATTATAAATGCGAAAGTGTCTGTCTATCTGTTTGCTAGCTTTTCACGGCCGTTTGATGAAATTTGGTACAGAAGCAGCTTACATGCCGGTAAAGGACATAGGATACTTTTTATCCCAGAAAATTGAAAAGTTTCCACGGGATTTTTAAAAACCTAAATCATTGTGGGCGAATTCGCGAGCATCATCTAGTAGGAAGTAAATGTTAGTGGTGAGACATCTGCCAACACAATGACCATTCGACACATGTGTCAATTTTAATTCCTGGTAGGCGCGGCACTTTGAATCGAACACAAACAATATTGTCATTTTGTATATTTGTCACACCTTATCTAGCGTACTTGTATGTGTCCATATAGTGTGTTTTGAGTATACACACAACGCCATCTAGTAGCGTAGTTACTAGTATATCATCATAATGGAGGCTGAATTGAACAGTTAAGATATCATATCTTACAATTATAGTAAGTACATGCCAGAACTAAACTTAATTCAATTTTGTTTTTTTTTCTAGGAACCCCGCTCCATCATTCCCTACAACGGCCACACCCTGGGATCCTATAACCAACCAGAGTGCACCAATACTATTGATGAGTGGTGGAGAAACTTCAAACCGTATCGATCTATACAATGAGCAACAACTCACACACGTTAACAGGGAAACTACAGAGTTCTGGGACCCGATCATCGCAACTTACTATCGGCCACCAAATCCAGTATCATCAGCAAATACATTGCTCTCCTTCGGGCTAGTACTTTTAGCTACTCAAACGTTACTCAGATTACTGTAAAACATGTTTAGACATTAACTTTTAATCATTGACTTATTATATTACTTCGTAAGGACAGGGCCATTGAACAAGCAAAATGGCACCGATTCATTGGTCCTAAAATGTTTATGCACCAATGCAACCTCAGTGGCGTCTGGATTTCAAACGACCCGCTCATTAGTATCTAAGAGGTGGCTCTGATTTATTTGGTTCCAAAACCGTAAAAAATTTTGTTCGCTTGGTCATATCTTGTCATTTATATCGATGCTTTTAATATAGGTGCATTAGAAATCACACAAATTAATATTGATTCAGTTTTTTGGTTTGCGATTCCATTTGATAGTATTTTTGTGGTAATTTCCTATTCGGTATTAATTTTGCCACATGTAATATATTTATTAGTGAAGTGTTATGTTTTTATGTATAACGACGAATTAACTTATGAGAAAAAACCGGATTTTGTAAACCGTCCTTTTAGTATAAGAATTTTACGCTTTTGAGTATATTTATGTGAATTTAGAGTAAATGTATTATTTTGTAACAACTAAGTAGGTATTTGCATTTACTTACAATGATATATTATTTTACAAATTGATGATAACTGCATTTATAATGTAAGTAGAGTTGACTTTTTTTCACTTTATTACCTACTCTAATTTTGAAGCAGCGTTTTATTGGATAGTAATTAAGTATAATTATTAATCAATGTATTATGGATGTTCCTCTTGATTAATTGTTCCGCTCCCGAATAAATCTATTTAAAAATGGTAACCCTTTTTTATAGTATACCTACTACTTGCATACCTAATTATTATTTTCTACGTGCTGTCAAGTATAAGTCACGCAAATTTCTATTGCGCTGGAACCATGTCTCATTAACATCGAAATGACGTCATTTTGACGGCAGCCGAAATAAAAATATACCAGCAGCTAAGCATCAGCTCGAAACTTCAGTCTAGACTAGTACTGATGCCACTAAAATGGCGGCCACGCGTATTAGCAATTTGCGGTACTTTTACTAAATACCTAATATTATATTTAAATAAATAAATAAAGTAAAATATTAATTGAAGTTAAATATATTTATAATTTCATTCTGGAATTAAAAAAATAGTCCGACACGTCCATAACTTATTATATTTTACGAATTTTTCGAAAAATTTAGAAATTAAAGAGTTTGAAAGCTTTTTATGTTTGCGTGTTGTTGTTTCGTGATATTTTAAAGGTAGCTATAACTTATATGGTGTAATTTTATTGTTTTAAAATATAGTAGGCATAAGTAATCTTGATTGTGATTTTGTAACTTTTATTTCAACCCTATTAAATATATCTACCCTTTTATTTTATTTTACTCGTTTTTTGCAATCAACAGCGATATATACAATATAATTTTACATAATAACAGACTGAAAATAAGGCCAAATAGGATTACAATTTTTTACAGATTACTTAAATAGATATTAATTAAAAATTTATAACAGTACGTTTGATAATTTAAACAAGCTTTACAATAATATAATAATATGAAAATATAAAAGTCAATTAACTAGTACAAATACCTAGTAGGTGATTCACAACATATGTATGTGTGTGTGTATGTGTGAGTGTATGTGTCTCTGTGAGTGTGGGTGTGTGAACATTGTTTAATTAAAATTATTGTACATATAGGTACAACGTTAGTTTAACCATACGGAAAATCTGAAAGTTCTTAGTCTGTTCAGCCCCCCAATTGTGTAAGAATAACCATTTCATGGCTATCGCAATCGTCAAGAATTCTGCCCTTTGATTGGCTGTGAAAAAATGTAAACAGCGAATCAACCAATCAAATGGCAGAATTTCTTGACGATTGCGATAGCCATGAAATGGTTATTCTTACACAATTGGGGGGCAGAACCAGTAACAGAATCGATTGCAATCATTTTTACAACGGGTTATATTTTGACCAAAAAATACTTTAAATTCCTGCAAGTTTGGACATATTTATTGTTACTAACACTTAATGGATCTATTGTTGTCCGATTAAATAAATTAATTGAATAAAATAAATCCTTAGAGACTAGTGGTTCGCCCCGAACTAAGGCCTAGCGGACCGCGGTATCCTTTATTTCCCATGGATAAGATAGTTTTCACAATAATGTTAACAGCCTCATCTATTGTGAAGTTATGTATAATATTGTAAATAGATCACTTGAAAAGAGCAACAGCCAAGTTTCTTGCTGGTTCTTCTCGGTAGGAACGGCATTCCGAACCAGAGGTAAATTAAACTAGTTGTAGTAAAAAGCACTTGTACTAAGTCTACTTGAATAAAATATATTCTATTCTATTCTATTCTGTATGTCGAGTCAATTCTTGCTTGCGAATGATCTGCCAAAGAGATTACTTGAACACTCCAAATTTTCCAGATACTAAAATACAATGAGATTGTACGCCAAAGAAAATAGTTTTCAAATAGAAGTGGTAATGTTTGAGCCTTGAGCATTATGATAATAAGATGAACGACCTAAATCCCATCCAAAACAGATCCGATTTAGGTGTGATTCACGCAACCTGAATGCTAAACGGCTACTTAGGTACCTAGCTAAATAGTAGGTAGATAGTAGATACTAGATATCTATAATGCATAAAATTTGAGAAAGGACTCGCCATTATTTGCTCTATAGAGCTCCATTGAGAAAGCACTCAAATCTCTACGTAATAAGTCGCTTCCCGCTGTCTGTATGTGTGTATGTATGTATGTATGAACGCGTAGATCTTTTAAACTACGCAACGGATTTTAATGCGATTTCACCAACAGATAGAGTGATTCAAGAGGAAGGTTTATAGGTACAGTTTAATTCTCAAAAAATTAGAGACTCCTAGAGAAATTAAAATAATGTGAATTACTAGAACTAGAACCGAACTAGAGTCGAAATAGAGCCGAAAAAAATTACAACGGAAAACAAGCTTACTAGCTTTAATATTACAGAATAGAATAGATTTTTATTCAAGTAAACTTTTACAAGTGGTTTTGAATCGTCAACTAGTTCAATACGCAAGAGAAAATCTTAAATCCACGATTCATACTTCATAATGTTATGAATGCGAAAATGTGTCAGTCTGTCTGTTACTTTTCACGTCCCATCCGCTTAACCGATTTTAATTTGGTACTGAGATAGTTAACATCCCGGAGGCTACAATATGTACCGGACTATATTCGGCTTATACCGGAAAATCAAACTTCCCAACTTTTTTAAAAATTAAATCAACGTGGACGAAGTCGCGAAGACTACTTTTTATACCGGAAAATGAAACTTCTCAACTTCTCAAGGTATTTTTAAAAACCTACATCCTAGCGGACGAAATTGCGGGCATAAATTATTTATTTTATCGTTAACGTTTTACATGCTACATGTATTATGTGCAGTGCCTGACCACCGGCACTGCACTGTTTGGTTTATAAAGGTAGAGAAAACATTGCAAAAACCTTCAACACACGTTTCTCCCTGCCATACGGTATTTGACAACTAGTCAAATCAGTAACTTTTTATCAAACGTCAAAGCGCCCGCTTAGTATGCGATATTCTATGAAATACCGGTGTGTGAAGTTACAATCATTTGACGTCCTTTTTTTAGTTTAATCGATAAGTTAAAATGGTTACACTTAAAACCAACAAAGGACGTGGATTTTACGTATTTTGGAAAATTTAATAATCACTGAGAAATAATTTATTTTTGATGTAGTCAATACCCAATTGTCCGCTCATCGTAACATGACGCGTGAGGCGTGAGTAATATTATGTTGGCACCATTGCAAATCACACAATATCAATAAGAACAAACCCTAAGTCCTAAGGAATAAAGAAACAAAGCAATGGTGCCAACATATTACTCACAGTTGAAGCTCCAGTTTAAATGCGGTTCCCATACTTCCAGCGTGGGATGGAATTACGCTGGGATCGGAATAACTTACAATGATCACGGGATGAGCTATCACGCCACATTGAGTTTGAAATATAGCGCATTTTCCTCACACTGAACAGGAATAAATGGGGTTCTAACTCTGTTCTATTTTAGTAATGACAATAGATATTATTTCTACAGGACTATCGTACCCCTATATTAAAACGGTTTTTTTAAAATTCAGATACAAGCCCTGGGACTGCAATCTCACCTGGTGGTAAATGATAATGCAATCTAAGATGGATGCGGGCTAACCTGGAAGGGGTACCTGGCAGTTTTTATTAAACTCATATCCAGTGGCGGATTTGCAGTCTTAGCCGCCCTAGGCCCCAGGATTTCGTAAGTAACAGCCGCTCCTTTCTCAACACCCATTAATCATAGTCGTAGTCATGAGTTGATTGGGGAGGGGGGGAGTGGGGATTAAAAATTTACCTTTTGATTTGTCAGTAAAATACAATCCAATGATAAATAGGAGCGCGAGCGCAGCAGGCGCAATTTTTTTTGTTATTAAAAAAAAGTGATTTTTGCCATGATTGGCCGCCTCTAATATCTAGCCGCTCTAGGCCCGGGCCTACTGGGCCTTAGGGCAAATCCGCCACTGCTCATATCCCTTTGGTTTCTGTACGGCATTGTACCGGCACGCTAAATCGCTTGGCGGTACGGCTTTGCCGGTAGGGTGGTAACTAGCCATGGCCGAAGCCTCCCACCAGTCCAGACCAGAAATTTGAAAATTGTTAAATTTCAAACCCCTGCCAGGAATTGAACCCAGGTCCTCCCACTAACAAAACCACAGCGCTTACCACTGCGCCAGGGAGGTCGTCAAAACTTCAACTCAAAACACTTTTTTCAGAATCTAAGACCAACTGATTTTTACAATAACTTAAGGAAGCTATAAGAGGAGCTATTAAATTAGCTCTTAAAGCAGATATTCCTGAAAGGCCTGCGGTAATCACTTAACATCAGGTGACCCGCCTGTTTGTTTGCTCGCTATCTCTATTTTTAAAAAATACTTAAGATAAAAACATGCAAGAAACTCGGAGGTAAAATACGCAATGGATTACAATATAAATGAGAAAATGCAAAAGGCAGATTTTATATTTTTTTCAGCTGTGTACTTTACAAAAGTGTCCCAATGCAATCTACAGTCGCAATACTTTATACGAGTCGAAATGAAAAAACTTTTTCTATAAACGTTGCATGTTTCGGCCGCCAGGGGTTTCGCCGCAACGTTGCATTGAAGAAATATCTAGACTTTTAATAAAACTCGAACTGGACAATTTCAGTACATTACAGTACAGACAGAACGCGCCGATTCTAGATTGTTGAGTGTTAGGTACATCTAGGTTTTCTTTATAAAGCAGTCCCATATAAGTCCGAAAATTCTTTCACTAAGAAAGAATTTAGTAAACACCCAAATTGCAAAAGAAGCCGAGGCGGGTCACCTAATAAAAAATATTGTGATTCTGAAAAGGTATTTTCATTGCCATTTATGAACTTTATTTAAAGTTAATGAAAAATTTAGCTCTTCCCGAGTTCGACCTCATCCCTCGGTGCTTACGAGTAGGTATTATTCTATACCATCTTAAAATAATAACATTTCCGTGAGGAAAATTGCGAATTTCCCGAGTGTTTATTAGAGGGGCCGTAGATGGAGATTCGAGATTAGGTGATATCACACTTATATTATTAACACTTATTATATTACGAACGAAAATTAACTTGAAACACAGTTGTGTCTTGGACTGTAGTAATAAAATTGATGTGATGTTTTGTATAGCGTTAGTTTATGAGGCTAGAATTCATTATTAAAGAGAATATTTAAAAAATAATGATCATATGGATGATAATGAATTTTAGCACCGTAATGTACCGCTTTACTACAGTCCAAGACCCATGTGTATTTCCGCTATAACACCAAAAAAAAATATCAAAATGGCTACCATTAAAATTAAAAAAATTATATTATGTTCAAAGAGGTTGGAAGTATATTTCTTGTACGATGGTGACAGGTGAGATCACAGCTAACTTTTTTGATGGAATGTCCAATTCAGCTGATACAAAGCTTTTCGAAAATTATTATTAGGTATTCTGTCGATGTCCGAATAATATTTTGAAGGTAGTTTTATTTCCCTAACTTACTAAAAATAAAACTTTCCAAGCACAGAACAATTTCTCTTATATTTCCTTTTTTTTTGCTCTTGAAAAAATAATAATTTATCTGTTCTACAAACATCTTCGCTTTGTTATGAAACGCTATGAAAACGACTTGGAGTGGTTCCTTTGCTCTAAATACAACTGCAAAGATGAAACCCAGCCGATGTAAATTGAAGAAAATTTTCTTGCACAGAAATATGCAAGAAATATGCAAAGTATACTAGCAATATTTTTGCTCTAAAAAGCTCGCGATGTTCTGTTTTTAATTATTATGCAAAAAAACATATACAAGACTTAGGGCCGGTTGTTTCAAACCATTGGTCTTCGTAAGATCCGTTCGTAAAATTTAACGGACGTAGACGAACTTTAACATCTGTTAATTTAAGTGCGTTGCTTCATTGTACAAAAAACTGTTCGTCATTGTTATTTTGGTTGCGAAACTAACCCTAAAAATTAACTTACTTCTCCGTATCCTTTTCTTATTTCATTTTAAGTATATTAAATTATATACATAGTTATTAATATTGCTACTTCGCATTTTAAACACTTTTTCTTTCTTACAAAATCTTCAAAAAAACTATCATTAAAAGCTTTGAATTAAATTGATTCCATTATAATTTGTAAATAAAATATTCCGTTTGTAAGAAGTATGAAGTTACGAACTGATTTGACGATCACCAATGGCGCCAGCACTGGTTAACGTAAACGTAACTTTTTAACGAACGTTAGCGCTAATAGATGCTGAATCAACGCTTTTGCTTTACTTACGTTCGTTAGCGCCATATTTAAAGGTTACGTGTCCGTCAAAGTTTGTTGAAACAACTGGCCCTTAAAGTCATGTAAAGCTTATTTCACACTACGGGATAAGAATTACATTATGGTCCGGTCAAAATAGACTTCTTCTTCTTCCTTACCTTATCCCACGCTACGTGGGGTCGGCACAACATGTCTTCTTCTTCCACTCATTCCTGTCATTCGTCAACGTATTATCCACTCCTTTTTCACGCATATCCTCTTTCACGCAATCCATCCACATTTTCTTTGGTCGTCCTCTCCTCTTTTTTTTCCACATGCATACTTAACATTCTTCTAGTGACATGGCTTTCTTCCCTCCGCATTATATGTCCATACCATGCCAGCCTATTACCCCTCATATTTTCTACCACTGGCGCTACTTTCAAACTTCCCCTTATATATGCATTCCTTATCTTATCCATCCTTGTCACACCACACATCCATCTCAACATTCGCATTTCAGTTGCATGTTTGCCTTTCATCTGTCCCCTTTACCGCCCAACATTCTGAACCATAAAATGAGACAGGTCTAACGACTGTTTTATAAATTTTCCCCTTAAGTTTAAGGGTTATTTTCGGGTCGCATATAACACCTGAGACCTGTCGCCATTTCAAATAGACATTGTTAGAATAATTCGCATAGGGCTGAAAATTGGTACGAATGTGGGGGAACACCAATATAATGAATTTTGAAAAGTCCCGATCGATTTATATTACTGTTCCCAACATTCGTACCAATTTTGGCCCTGTGCAAATAATTGTAACCTTGAATGTGACCGGACTATAATATAATTTATATCTCGTAGTGAGAAATGAGCTTTACAATCGTTTGTTTAACCACCTCTTTGATGGGTACCTACGTAATCACCTGGGTTTGGATTCTGAAATGATCAAAGAGTATTCTGAAACAGGTCAGGAAATATTTGTTATTCTGGTGTCTATAATCCATGGAGATATGGATCAGCTTAGCTAATTGTGTTGTTATCTGATTAATTATATTATATAATATTATACTATTTCATTTTTCTGTATTGCGTGTAAGTACTATCCAACACACCTAGTTTCTCCTTTCACCAAAGGTTGCCTGGTAGAGATTGCTGTGAGCAATAAGGCCGCCTTTGCATGCAATTATTTTTTAGTTTTAGTTTCTGTAATAGTTATGTAATATTTTTTGTGTACAATAAAGTATTTCTATCTATCTATCTATATTCGTACCGGAACGCTAAATTGCTTGGCGGCACGGCTTTGCTGGTAGAGTGCCACAGCCGAAGCCTCCCACCAGACCAGACCAGAGGAAATTTAGAAATTATAAAATTCCAAATTGCCACTGCCGGGAATCGAACCCGGAACCTCCTACTGATCAGACCATTGCGCCAAGGAGCTCGTCACAACTGTATAGTCACAACTGTTGTGTTAAGGGGACTCACTTCAGTGCTTTCTTCATACAAACGTAGGAGGGAAAATACTACAATATTCGATATTGTACGCACAAAACTAAGAATTATATCGATTTATTTCGTCTTTATCTAGGTTCATTGATATATAAAACATTGAAAAAAATATTGATTTAAAAGTTACGAACCTCAAAAGATTCCTTTTTTTACACTAAATTTATGACAACTTTGGGCGTGAATAAATAAGATTAGGGATATGAAAATTCTAAAAAAAATTATCATTAGACATAGTTTATTTATTCATTAGTTGAAATAACTTTACTTTGCACACATAAATTCAGTAGTTTTTTCTCAAAAATACTTTTCCTAAACCCTTGATTTCGGTGAAAATCATCGTGCCTCTCACCTTTCTCATACAATGTCAAGTGAAAAGCAAATAGGTTCGGTCGAGCGTACTGCGTCACCTTAAGTCTTCGGAGATGCGTGATATTTTATTCTGACAATTTAAACAATTCAAAACTTTTAAATTGATTATTTCAAACAATTTACATCCATTTCAAAATACATACATTTTCATTATCGTCAACCGATAGACGTCCACTGCTGGACATAGGTCTCTTGTAGGGACTTCCACACGTCTTCCGATGCGAGGTCGCCATTCCAGCACCTTGGGACCCGTACGTCTATCGGTTTTACGAACTAAGTGCCCTGCCCATTGCCACTTCAGCTTCGCAACCCGTTGAGCTATGTCGGTTACTCTAGTTCTCCTACGGATCTCCTCATTTCTGATTTGATCCCGTAGAAAAACTCCAAGCATAGCTATCTCCATCGCCCACTGAGTGACTCTGAGCTTTCTTAAGAGGCCCATAGTTAGCTAAAACAGTTAGTTTCATTTAAAGAAAGACTATTCCATTTTTTCAGGCGGTTGCCTATCACAATAACTCTAACAGAATATATATAAAAATGCACACACATCAAATGAATATTTACGCATGGCATGGGAGTGTGTTTTCCCAAAATAAAACAACCTTGTACTTGTATTTTGTTGGGATAAGATTTTTTGTGTGGTACAAACTACAAGCTTTGGAGGCCCGTACTCGTAAACTACTATCACCTGAGCGGTCACTTTAAGTGTGATATTTCCCTGTCGAGACTTGCACCGCTTTTTTGATTAAAAGAATGTTCGTCATCATTTCAGCCACTATAGACGTCCATTTTTCTTGAAACCCCCTGATGCTAATAATTCAGGCATAAAAATACCTAATTTTATTTTTTATTTTAAAAGTTGCTGATTAAAAGGTGACCTTATTCACGACATTAACGCACAAGTCGGCAAGTTTTGGTGCTGAACGTTTATGCCTTTCCCAGCAGCTCTTTCCGACTCATTTTGATGTCGTCCTTCCACCAAGTGGGGGTGTCTATCAACATAATATTATCTCATGTTAGTAGTGGTTAAACAAAAACGCTACATCTTGTGCCATGGGCCTCGGTCATAAACAGTACAAGCTATGCCCTTAAATAAATTTTATTGCCCCACAGGCGCCTATGAAAATAATCCAGACGTGTAAAATGTTACAACAAAATAATATTTGTAAGCAATTTGAACATCTTCCTTTATACTGTAGCATATTGACATCATCTTTAAATTGATAGGAGTATCAAGGGCTGGTCACATCGAATGGAACGAAAGGTTGAGATTTTGATGAGGATGCATGGTGGGCAAAATGGTTTGACAACTAAAAGAAAAATAACGACGGTTCAAATGAGCGGAGCTCGAGCTAGAAAGAAAACAACAGCAGCACGAGTGACGAGGAACACCACCAGCGGAATTCCCTGATCCTGATATAGATTTACCGCTTTCATCGCAAAAGTTGAAACCTTTAATTATCTTTATAGCTATACCACAAAAATTCAGTGCCTGAAGACCATAGTCTTCGAACTGGGCCTCTTCTCAATGATGACATACTATCTACGAATCCTATAGGCCGTATTAGAAAGCTCAGTGTCACTCAGCGGGCGATGGAATATGCTCGAAATTTTTCTACGTGATCAAATCAGAAATGAGATCCGTAGAACTAGAACAACCAACATAATTCAAACTTACTAGACTGCTGAAGTGGCAATGGACGGGGGTAGTTCCAAAAACGGATAGAGGTTGGAGTCCCAAGGTGCTGGAATGCCAAATCGCAGCAAAAAACGCAGCATTGGCAGACCCCCTGGTGGACAGGTGAGATCAAACGAGTTGCTGTAAGCCGCTGGATTGGACGCACAAACCATGGCTGTGAAAGTCTCTAAAGAAAAAGTCTCGAAATAAAACGAAGTCCAGCTGTAGACGTCTATAGGTTGACGACCTGTTCGAATAGTTACGTAGCTTTAAATGAAATAAATTTAGTTAGATATGTTTGCCAACTTAGTTAAGTGGATCCACTAGACCGGACTAAGTCACTAATTTCATTTCATTGTCCGAAATCGCTATAACTAACCATTGTCTCGATTTTACAAAGCTACGTGTTTTAGGTTACAATTTAGAGGAGCCATTTTGAATTTAAATTAAATTCTGTAGAGTTCTTTTGTTTTAAGAATATTATTGAATTACAATTAATTTCGTACGTTTGAAGTTTGGACCGTATCTACTTAGTGATTTGCCCTACGATAGGGCTGGCCCTGGATGTATATAAAGGCTAAGAATTGCGGCCGTATTTGAAGTGCGTTTAAGTTTACTATGTGTCATAACGTGTTGAATGCAAAGGCTATTCTTCTTCTAATGTTGCTTTATGTGAAAGGCTCTAACATACTACCCTAACGGCGATTACGCACTACACTTCCGTCATCCGAGTTCTATCCGTCATCCGTGAGAATACCAGCGATTACGACATAATCCCATAAAAAACAAAAAGGAACGTATTTTCACGAACCGGATCGGATGAGTGCGTAACACGCCACACGATGCGTTGCGACGGGCGGGCGGTGCGACGCCTGGGCGGTGCCGCTGCGTCATAGAAATCGCTGTACACGCTATACGCCACACGATGCGCTACGACGCGACGTCGCGGTGATGCGCCGCACGACGCGTCGTGCGGCGCTACTTGGGACCAGAGAGACGTAACACCCCTCCGGTGGTGCGGTGCAACCCCATACTTTCTGCCAGAGCGGCAACGTATTCAAATCAATAGCGGTGTGCAACGCACCGGAAACGCATCGTGTGACCTTAGTCTAAGAGGTGTGTTGTCAGAAAATAAAACAGAAGTCAGTAGTTTAGGTAGGTATATTGAAATTAAATATAGGATTAAAAAGTTATTATAAAATGGTACAGTTCTTGCAATTCACGAAGGCTACTCAACTTTACTTGTGGTAACGTCATTTACAATTACATGGTCTTTGCGTAAGTGTGCGTGCATGTCGGACCAATCAGTCGCGAGCAAGTGCTGTCAAACGCACACATTTAGTGCCTTCGTGTAATGCAAGAACTATATCAACACTTAACTATTTCATTCCATCAACTGTTAGTTAAACTGGCAGTTCAGTTAACACAGGCAGAATGAAATAAAACAGGCGTGCAGTACAGTCCATATTTAACTTGCTCCGTGAAACTAAGTTACGGAGTAATAAACTTGATTACAATACAGCGTTGACGAAGTGTTCGCTATATACCTATTTACTTACTAGTACTTAAAGTAGCTTCAATTATTATAGCTACATACCGAGTTGTAAACTGTTGTACCTACCACCTATTGTAGTAGGTAGGTATTTGAATAATAATAGATGAATAAATTATGATTGGAGGGATATGAGTGGGAGGCTTCAGCCGTGACTATTTACCACCCTACCGGCAAAGCCAAGCAAATTAGCGTTCCAGTGCGATGCCGTGTAGAAATCAAGGGGGAAAACTGCCATTCGCCTTCCAGGTTATAGCCCGGTTCTGTCTAAGACTGCTGAATAAAAAGAAAAGCCATTTAAGTGTTTTTGTGTAAGGTACGCTTATACGGGTAATTGAAATTCCGCAATTCCAGGCAATTTAGTCAATTATTAGCTGATGCTCGCGACTTCGTCCGCGTGGAATTAGGTTCTTAAAAATCCCGTGGGAACTCTTTGATTTTCCGGGATAAAAAGTAGCCTATGTCACTCTCCAGGTCTTTATCTATATACCCATGCAAAAAATCACGTCAATCCGTTGCACCGTTGCGACGTGATTAAAGTACAAACCAACAAACAAACACACTTTCGCATTTATAATAAGGGTACTGATGACGTAACGATCACATCAAGCATTTACGACAATACCCAGCAATACTTGAAAATTTCAGCAATGTTACGCAAAATAATTGCTCCAGATTCCTCCGCTTATTTCTCCAGATTGACCCATTACGTAAATTGGATGGAATTGCGAAATTTCAATGCTCGTGTACGCGTACCTTTAAGCAAACCGGTAATCAGCGCAATGTGCAAAGGCAATAAAGGGTTTCCAACTGAAACACCGTAATCAAGCTAACTGTTTTACCTTAGCCTCAAGATTACCGCTGCACGCTAACCGCAAGCCAAGCAGTTTTAACCAAGAGTTCAAGTCCTACTCAATTATGTAGTCAGTTACGTTTTTGTTGATTTTTAGGGTTCCGTACCTCAAAAGGTAAACCGGAACCCTTATAGGGTCACTTTGTTGTCTGTCTGTCAAGAAACATATTATAATATTTGTAGTACTTCCCGTTGACCCAGAATCCTGTTTAGCAGGAAGGTAGGTCTTATAGCAGACATGAGGGCAAAAATGTAAAAACCGTGAATTTGTGGTTACATCACAAGACAATAATAAAAATGTGTTCATGAACATATTTTACTATTTTCAACTTTCACAGTAAGATTACTATATAGTACTTATCTACCTACATATTATTATGTTAGGGTTGTGCCATGTTCGTGTTGCCAGTGATGACTAACGGATTCGAGACATGGTGGCTAACTATGGGCCTCATAAGAAAACTCAGAGTCACTCAGCGAGCGATGTAGAGAGCTATCCTTGGAGTTTCTCTACGTGATCAAATCAGAAATGCGATTCGTAGAAGAATCAGAGTAACCGACATAGCACAGCAGGTTACGAAGCTGAAATGGCAATGGGCGGGGTACATATTTTTCCTTTAAATTACAAAACAATTAACTCTGCAATCGAGTTTAAACTCTACGGTCTTATAATTTATACAAAAAATTCTAAAAACACTGACTAAGCATATTTTTTTGTTTACACAAGTCACAGATCCATTAATCATTGTACATTAAAAGAGAATAATAAATTATGTTTTTCCTTTTTATAAATAACACAAAATTTGATCTATAATTTACTTCTTAATGTAGCACCTAATCTGATTCAAGAGAAATTTTATTTTATTCCAAAATAAATAAGGTTCCTTTTTACATAAAAGTATTTTCTTAATTATGCAAGGAAAATTTTATTCTATTTAACATGTCATAAGGTTATTTTTTAAGTGTCAAAGGTTTTGTTTACTATTTTACTCAATCCAAGCGTCAGGGTTGTCGATGCTGGAAAATTTTGACACGATCGATTTAACTGCAATCGTAAAATCGGCAATAAAATCGCACTTGGAAAAATTACATTTGTTCAAGGCGATATACACAATAGGTACCTACGTCTACTTACTATAAAATGTAAAATACGTTTTATTAACGACTAGCCGACTCGCCCCGGCTTCGCTCCAGTGGATTTTTTAAAAACCAGCGAAGGGCTGAAATTTCTAAAAATCCTGAAACACGGTATTACTTAACCGAAAGACCATAACTTGAAAAATGAAGGACTTTCATACGAATTGTCATCCCCTATTTAAGATGGTTTGATACAGCCGGCCTATAAAAACTGTGGTCGAAAATACTCATTTACTTCATATTATTGTTCCTGAAAGATAATTTTCTGAATTTTACCAGATTTGCACAAATATGAAGTAAATGAGTTTTTTGACCAAAGTTTTTATGGCAAAACATTTAGATGCATAAATGGTATGCATCTAAATGTTTTTGTAATTTGTGTGTTTTTGTAAAATGTATTTATCATAAGACTAAGTTATGATAGTTATTTAATGAAGCGTCATAAACGATAATATTTCCACAAGCATCGTCGTAATAATATTGTCATCTTTCCAAATTGCCATTTTAATAACGTGCACGGAACCCTAGATCGAATTACGTCTCTGTAGGAATAAAATTAGCTCGGCTTACAAAGGATTAAATTGCTTTATATTGCTATTTTGAGGAGAAAATCGTTTATTACTATATTTAGGTATATAAGAGTAACGTAAGTGCCTACCTAAGTAGGCATCACTCAACTCTTTGAGAACTTTGTGGGGAACTGGTCTTATTAGTGGGACTTGGGAGGTCCCGGTTTTGATTCCTGGCAGGGGTTTGGAATTTTATATTTTCTAAATTTCTGGTCTGGTCTGGTGGGAGGCTTTAGCCGTGGCTAGTTACCACCCTACCGGCAAAGGGGTCTGGTGCCAGGACAAGATCAGATTAAGAGGCGTAAGATTTTTTACACCTTTATTAAAGCTGTTTTCTCCCAAAGCCACCATGCCCCAAATTTCGTAGTCGCTGATCGTTCCTCCCTGTGTTGGGGACAATACGCAGCGAAACTTTCAGCTTTTATAAAATAACTAGCAGATGCCCGTGACTTCGTCCGCGTACTGGTTTCTCATGAGATCTGAAATTTTCCCGCTGCAAAAGGCCTCACTTACCTACTCACTCAGTCTCACCTTAAGACACGGATCCCAGAATACCTAAATGCCAATTTTCATATCTCTAACTTCAAAAACATAGGATTCTCATATAACCCTTCCACCCCCATTTTACGCTCTTAGGGAGGGAATTTAGTTAGATCCTTTCTTATCTGATACCTACCCCCTAGAAATAGCCTATATTTCAAATTTCAAGTAAAAATAACAATTGTTAAAACTTTTCTATAAAAACATTGCCCCCCTATTTTACCACCCTTAAGGGGGGATTTTCCCAAATTGAATTGTACAGATTTTTATTATTTAAAGCTAATAACCTAAATGTCGATTTTCACGTCTCTAACTCCAAAAACATAGGACTTTCATACAACCTTTGACCCCCCTTTCGCGCCCTTAGGGAGGGGAATTTTTCAAAACCGTTTCTCAGCTGACACTTACGTCCCCTACCTTCCAATTTTCAAGTTTGTAGGCTTTATAGTTTCTGAGATTTCGTGATTAGTCAGTCAGTCAGTCAGTCAGGCAGTCAGTGAGTGAGTGGTATTTCTCTTTTATATATTTAGAAGACGAAGGCCTGGCACGCGCGGCTCTCCCTCTCTATAGCTCCGTTACATTTATTTTCATTTCAAAGGCCGCTTCGAGTTCAACCCACTCTGTAAATGTGCCCTAACCAAGTAGTGCAACTGAAGTTAGTTTTTTTTTAATTTATAGACTAGTGCTTGGCTGCAAATGAAATATATCCTGTAAAATACCGATAGACAGGCAACTTTGCGCCGATAGTAGGTATACAAATATAGCGTTATAGAGTAGCGCTGCCCGTAGAGCGGAACGCGCGGCTCGCAGTCACAACCGCGACGCGTGCGCGAACTGACTCCCTTGAAAAAGGACCCCGGATGGGTTCGAAACTAGTCGGGCTAACGTCGACTAAATACGTGAGTAAAGCCTCTGACAGATATTATATATAATGGAAATCACTCACGATAGTTTAAACGCTAAAAATATAGCGTTTTCGCCATTCAGTAAAACAATGGGCGAATAAATTAGCCACCGAACGTTGCGGAAATAATTGAATGTCAAGACTTTAACAATCGCCCGATTTTATGATCAATCGATCTAACATAATAAGCCAACATTTCTTGTCGTGGTTCCAGACGTTTAGACGCTCAACGTCAAAAACGCAAGATGAAAAAAGATCACGGTACGCAGAATGCCAAATATACCTATAGTACGCGATAGGTAGAGATGACAAAGCGAGGCAGGGGCACGCCCCGCACACAGTGGCGTGCACAGGAATTCAAGCCAGGGTATGCATTTTAGGTATGAACTTATTTTACGGCAGGTTATAATGAAAAATTGATTGATTTCTTACAATGAGGGTAAGCAGTGCGTTTATGCCTCTATGAGCTGCACGCCACTGCCCGCACACCCGCACGTCTACCGCGCTATCCCGCCCCGGGTTAGCGCGGGGGCTGTGCGTCCCCACCTCGATTGCTATCTCGACCTATCGTACAGCCTACCTAAACAGCCTTGAATTGAAGTCAAATATTCAATGCCACTGATTTTAATTCCGCAATGTTTCCGCTTGGAACGCTGGCTGTAGAAGTGTAGACAAACTTGAGCTTTAAAACAAGGCATTTAAGATCCAGTTTACTGTAACGCGGAAGCATTTCGACTCTCGAATTTGGTTTGGTTTGGTGAGACGTAAAATCTTGTACTACGGGTATGTATCGCAGCCTCCTAGGAATTCCGAGTGACGGACATTATCGTTAAAGTTTCTAACTAAATTGCAATAAGTCTCTAAGTGCTTACCTTTATAGTGGTCTTAATAGTTTTCTGCACATAATATTATGAAGACGTGTAGAGGATGGTATGTATCGACTATCGGAGCTTCCGTAGGATTTCCGAGTGACGTCATCGTTTTTCCTCACTAAATTACAATAAGTATCTAGATGCTTACCTTTATAATGGTCTTAATAGTCTTCTGCAGATATGCCGACGTGTAGAGGATGGTATGTATCGGAGCTTCCGTAGGAATTCCGAGTGACGTCATCGTAAAGTTCCTCACTAAACTGCACTATCTAATCAGTAAAACTGCACTATTACCGCTGTTGTCTTTGACATTATTATTGTTTTATGAAAATATATCATTTGATGTTTAAACTCTTATACCTACTTAAGTTTGATAGCTCATTTTTAAGATATTAATATTTTCGTATCTCCAGAAAAAAAGGAACCCTTATATAACTTTGTTGTCTGCCTATCTGTCTGTCTGTTGTGTGCATCAAGACCCTTGAAGGGAAAACATAAAAGGCAGCAGTGTCTTATAGCACAAGTAAACATCAAGTAAAGGAAAACATCCGAAAACCGTGAATTTGTGGTTAGGTACATCACAAAAAAAAGGTTATTTCTTGAAGATGTGGTACGGAACCCTTCACGTGCGAATTCGACTCGCACTCGACCGGTTTTCATGTCTTTTGTTTCATACATCGATGTGTTTGATAGATTTTTGTTAAGTTGATATTGTTAAAATTAATAAAATTGCTGGGGTCTCAAGGTGCTGAAACAGACATAATATATGTGACTAGCTTATGCTCGCGACTTCGTCCGCGAGGACTACAAAAATTTCAAACCCTTCTTTTACCCCCTTAGGGGTTGAATTTTAAAAAATCCTTTCTTAGCGGATGCCTACGTCATAATAGCTATCTGCATGCCAAATTTCAGCCCGATCCGTCCAGTAGTTAGAGCTGTGTGTTGATAGATCAGTCAGTCAGTCACCTTTTCCTTTTATATATCTAGATTTGTCCAGCAGTAAACGTTTATCGGATGATGATGATGGTGATGATGAATAATGGTGGAAAGTTCCAAACATTTGAAAGTTTTTACTGTTAGTGGCAAACAAGAAAACAAGTTTTAAATATTCAACATAAATGTTAACTTATCATAATAGCCGAGGGTGACTCTTGAATTGCAAATTGGGACCGTCCAAAGTTACCCTTTATTTATGCATTCTCTGTGATTTATGCATAACTAGATCTCAAACCGAGGAATTTAACCGTTTTATTTATCTAATTGCCAAAACTACTGAAGCATTTTACATTATAATATTATTTTATTCTTTGTATATTAAAGTTAAGATTTATTATTATAGTCGTGATCCGTGAATCACTCACTCGTACAGAAAAAGGGTTATTTTTAGGGTCCTGTATCCGAAGGGTGCCAATAAGCCTCCGCTATCTTGGGTTCCGTTCTTTTGGGTCTTCTGTTTAATTGTAATTTTTTGTCGTATTGTTGAGTTATCTAGTTTATTATCGCATGTTCCTAATTAATTTAAGTAAGTTTAATATCGTAATAAGTGCTTCTATAAACAACTTGCGATGATAATTAAAAAAAAAAGTATCTGTTCACTGTTTATTATCACTTATCAGTTATTTCAATTAATATTTTGTGTAAAAAATGCAGTAAGTACTAACCTACCTATTCATCGTCTATGATAAATTATGTATATTTGAATTTGAACTAAGTATAATTTTTGACATATTTTCTTGGTTTTATACGAGACCTATCTATTTCAGTTTTAATAACTGGTACCTACAAAAATCATTAATATAATCTTCTATTGACAGACAAGCCCATTGGCTTTGGGAGGAATTTTTTACCTAATAATATATCTCAAATATGTTAAGCATCTTAAAAACCACTCATTCCACGGAACAGAATATCACACTAGGTACATATAACTAATACAACCACTGGGTGTATATTTTGTTCACAATTTTACACTTCTCACAACTCAATGTTTAGGAGAAATTTTCCACACACAATCTACTCATAAACTGAACTTAAGTGTTACATACTGCGCAGGAGCAATTGTATCGTGTCTTTATTTAATAAACACGTTACCGTGAGACGACGTAGCCTTGACGTGCGGTACTCGACAATTACATGATTAAATGTTTATTTATGTCAACATTTATAATTTATCAGCCGCAGCTCGATTGCGGTAGAATGAAAGCTACAATGTCACGATCGCAATCACCTCTGATTGACTGATGCTCGCTCCCTATTGAAATTCAGCAAACCCCAACAATTGCGATTGTAATAATGATTGATGCAGGTTTCTAGCAATCGAGCCGCTCTGGTCGATTACGAAAAACGTGCATCAATCGTTGTTATAATCCCAATTGCTGTAGTTGGCAGAATTTATGATATTTTTGCTCCAACAATGCGTTTTAGCCATCAGCGAGAGAGTGTCGGCCAATTAGAGCTGGCCCCCAATTGTGTAAGATAAACGTATTCAACCAAACAACAAACTGGATTTTTGAAAATTCAACCCCTAAGGGAGGGGAATAGAGGTTTTGAATTTGTGTTGTCCATGCGGACGAAGTCGCGAGCATAAGCTAATTTAATTTAAAGTGTCATTAGCACTGGTCATTAAATTTCTTACGATCCCTTAAATTAGTATATAACGATATATTGAACGAGACATACATTATTTAGGCATTATACCTCTTTATCTTTCAGGTTGGCGTCATTTTGTACAAAATTTTCCTTAACAAGCAAAACAAAGACTGTTGAACGAAGATTAATGACTGCCTGCGGATAACGGTCTCGTAAACCGTGGTAAATCTAAAAAAGCTTTAATACAATACAATAGAATTACCTACTTGACTTTGCTTTAAGTTATAATTTGGACAAAAGGTAGCGGTATTCTAACAAAAGTTCGCTATGTTAAATTTTAAACTCTATATTAATTACTTACTGTTGTTACAATACAATACAAGATTTAAAACAATCTATTGATTAGTCTTAGAAAATATTTGAAACTGTTTATAAGATTTTCGGTCCAATATTCTACCTAGATAAACATGCTTTTCCTAAGCATGTAGGACGTAGGTAGCCAAATATAATGTCTATGTAATGAAAAACTTTATCTCATATAATACTTATAATAACTACTGTAATTTTGAATGGCGATGAAGGGAAATAAAATTGTGCTCATTTGGAAGAGAAAAATGAAAATAGAAATGGCTGAAGTAAAACGTTTCTCTACCTGTCGAGTATCTCGAAAAGAAAAGTTAAGCAATATTATATCTATTCAATAAACCGTAACAAAGGACCTCCATTTTCTTTATACAAAGAAAGGTTAAATATACATAATAAATGAAACCGAAACGAATTAGACGTCAGTACAAAGTCACCTCACCAGACCGGGGAATGATAAGTTAAGTCATCACCAAACAAGAGCTGTACAATCAGACAATTTGTTTAATCAGGGGGCCGTCGTATTAAATATTTACATTTATAGAAGAATGGCCACACGAATTACATTTTGCGGACAGTTTCATTTAAAAAACCGGCTAAGTGCAAATCAGACTCGCGCATTGAGGGTTTTTTTTAATTCTTTATTCAGTCAAATAATAATTATACAATTTTACGCTTGACATCCTAAAACTCTGTTGAGTTTGTATGGATGTTGCAGAAAGTAATGTAAATCGAGCTTTAGAAGAAGATAGCAGATTTGTAGAGCATTGTCTCTGTCGGTGAGACCAACAAAACGTCATATAGGTATGAGTAACAGAGACAACGCTCTACAAAGCCGAAATTTCATTCCAAAGGCCGATGTACATTATTTTCTGCCACGCACTGTACTTATAGTTAAATTAAAAAATAATGTAACGTTACAGCCAAAACCGCAATAAAAATAAACATCATCATCATCATCATCATCATGAGCAACCCATCGCCGGCTCACTACAGCGTGCGGGTCTCCTCTCAGAGTGAGAAGGATTTGACCATAGTCTACCACGCTGGCCAAGTGCGGATTGGCAGATTTCACACACCTTTGAGAACATTATGGAAAACTCTCAAGCATGCTGGTTTCCTCACGATGTTTTCCTTCACCGGTAAAGCCAGTGATAGGTAGGATTTGCTTAAAACGCACATAATCCCGGGATCGAACTCGCGACCGCGATAGAAGGCTAATATCTTAACCACTAGACTATCACGGCTTACATAATATATGTTAAATCAAAATAATCTAATATCATGCATTTAAATACTATCTAGACCTAAAGGAGTCGTGTAACGATACTTGAAGCGGCTTTTCTCATGCCGTAAGACGACGCTGTTGCTATCTCAATAAGTGCGGCTATTGAAACAGCGGTCGCATGAGCTGAGCGGTGTGGAACTTCTTAAAGTTCGTTATAAGCCTAGCACTCGTGTGCATAAGGGACTCGTGTGGTTATACTTGAAGCGGCGTTTTTAAAGCTGTAAAACCATATCTGAAATAGTGCGGCCGTTAAAATAGCGGTTAATCAAGCGCAAGTAGAGTAAAATTCCCACTTTAAATATTTTTCTATAAGCGCACACAGCACAGTCATGCATTTAAAAACTATCTAGATCTAAAGAAGTCGTGTAACGATACTTCAAGCGGCTGTTCTCATATAATACGAAACTGTTGCTATCTGAATAAATGCGGCCATTAAAACAACGGTCTCATGAGCTGAACGGATTTAATGCTATAAGCCTTTATTTAATTGCTTAAAACACATGGAAAATATTTGACCGCATCAACTAAAGCTTTTGGGCTAAGCCGTAATTTAATAAAATCCTTTCAAATGAACTTATTTCATACCACCTAAGGACAAAGATATTTATTTGTATTCACTGGAAATAGTCTATAAATTATTTATTAAATAAACTTTTACAAAGTGTTTTTGAACTGAAAAGTATTTTCCACTGCCACGTGTATTACAAAGTTCTTTTCTTGTTCTGATTCAAGCCTTGATTCTGCCTACTGAAAAACCAGCAAGAAAATCCGCAATTGCTCTCTTTAAACTAAAAGCTTTAATTATTACCGACAATCACTTATTACGCACGTGGTGTACACGCCGTTCGCTCATGCATTCTCATCGCAACGGCATTATTATATCTCTACGTGTCTGTTTTAATGAGTATTAGTTACGTTTTTAGTTGAGTATGTAGATTTATAGCCACATTAAACATAACACCTTGGAAAAATACTTAAAAATTACAAAAACACAATAATTCATTTCCAAAAACGCGTGCAATAAAGTGACGTCATCCATCATCCACTGAGAACGTGCGTCGATCCGCGACAGCAACACACGTTACAACAGTTCACGACAGATAGGGAACTTGTAATAAAACGTCGTCGAGGCTTCGACGTCAATTAATGTTACCTACATTTGACACTTGCCAGCTCAGTAGCCAATGAATCGCTTATTTTTCTTAGATTAATTCACGTCACCCATAGCCTAATATGTCACATATCGTCGATTCAGGATCTAACCAAGAGTTCTCTCACTCTACTTCATCTAAATATATAAAATGAAAAAGTGACTGACTGACTGATCTATCAACGCACAGCTCAAACTACTGGACGGATCGGGCTGAAATTTGGCATGCAGATAGCTATTATGACGTAGGCATCCGCTAAGAAAGGATTTTTGAAAATTTAACCCCTAAGGGGGTGAAATAGGGGTTTTGAAATTTGTGTAGTCCACGCGAACGAAGTCGCGAGCATAAGCTAGTTCAGTATAATACCATACATTACAAAACGCCAAGCGGTGGATGAATTCGAACAAGAATTAGATTTGACAAGACACGTCATCATCATCATGATCAACCTATCATATTTTAGAATGAGAAAGAGTTTACGCCATAGTCTACCATGCTGGCCAATTGCGGATTGGCAGACTTCACACACTTTTGAGAACATTATGAAGAATTCTCATGCATGCAGGTTTCCTCACGATGTTTTCCTTCATCGGTAAAGCCAGTGATAGGTATGTATTGCTTAAAACGCACATAATCCCGGGATCGAACTCGCGACCGCAATAGAAGGCCAATATCTTAACCACTAGACTATCACGGCTTACATATATGTATAGCGCATATGCCATCCTATTACAAATTGAATTTTATAGTTGAATCTTATTATATTGCCGCTAGTTTCGTGGCCATACTGAGCTAATGGCATGAGATAAACTCGCGAGAGGTATGGGTATACTTACTCCGTGTTTTAAATTATCAGCTTAAACCCTTTGAGCTAAGCCTAGGCTTGATTAAAATCTTTAGATGTTTACTTTAGAGTAGGTATTTAGACTGTACAAAGCCTGAATATTTCTTGGCCTTCTGAATAACTCTCTGAAATTCAGTTCTGTGGGATACACAGTAGCTTTGTTGTTACGATGTCAGTCTCCTATTCAGGGTTCCGTGGTTCAATACCTGGCTCAATCTCCTATCCTATTTTATCGGAGTTATTGAGTACTTTGAGCAAGTAGATAACCACACTACAGAAACAAAAACAAGGATTCGAACTCGAAATTCGAACTCAAACTCAAAGCATTTATTCAAAGTAGGTCGGTCCCTACTTTGAATAAATGCTTTGAGTTTGAGGTAGGTACATTTTTTAGGGTTCCGTACCTCAAATGGAAAAAAGGAACCTTTATAGGATCATTTTGTAGTCTGTCTGTCCGTCTTTCCGTCGTGTCTGTCAAGAAAACCGATAGGGTACTTCCCGTTGACCTAGAATCATGAAATTTGGCAGGTAGGTACGTGTTATAGCACAAGTAAACGAATAAATCCCAAAACCGTGAAAAAAAATGTGATAATAAACAAATAATTAGTAGATATTTTAAATTTTCAAAGTAAGATAACTATACCAAGTGGGGTATCATATGAAAGGGGTTTACCTGTATATTCTAGAATAGATCTTTATTCATTTTTATTTATAAGAGTTTTCGATTTATCTTGCAAATTGTCGAAAAAAATACCCGAGTACGGAACTCTCGGTGCGCGAGTCTGACTCGCACTTGGCCGGTTTTTTACTGTCAATAATTATCGTTAATTTTGTAAGATAATGATGTAGTGGTGATAATTAATGACGTAAACTTAAAAAAATTAAAGCCACCAGGGTTCCAAGCGCGCCCAGGGCGCTTTATAAATCAAGGGATTCTGAATTTCTAACCTTATATTATAGTAGCTCATGGCTGTCTCTGGACAATAGATACTCATTATGTGAAGCGCAAACTAAAAATACCTTTCCTCGTATAAAATAAAACACGTCGAGCCTTATCATAAAGTCATTAAAAGATAATCTATTTTCATAGCAGTTAATTTACCAGTCGACCCAGTTAACTGATATTTTATTAAGGCCTTGGACCCACAATAAGCGCGACGGTAGTGACGCGCGTAAGCATGTTCTGTACGGCAGAACGTCCCACTAAAGTCAAAGTCATTTAATGTGATAGGTCAAAACTCTACCATCAGCAATCCAGAATGCGAAACTGCTGAGAATATACCAGTAAAAAACTTGACAGCTGCTTTTTAGGGTTCCGTAACTCAAAGGGAAAAAAAGGCACCCTTATAGGATCACTTCGTTATGCTGTCTGTCGTGCCTGTCAAGAAACCTAGAGGGTACTTCCCGTTGAAATAGAATCATGAAATTTGGCAGATTAGATAAGATTACAATACTAAGTGGGGTATCATATTATGAAAGGGCTTTATATGTACATTCTAACACCAATTTTTAATTATTTTTATGCATAATAGTTTTTGATGTATCGTGCAAAATGTCGAAAAATACGAATGTAGTACGGAACGCTCGGTGCGCGAGCCTGACTCGCACTTGGCCGGTTTTTTTAACACAAGTAAATTACTTTTGTGTGCAGTTTCAGCACGAAACGACACGCCACGTCACGCGCTATGTGTGTTTAAGGCTTTATCTGATATTTTATTGAAAGCGTCAAACGACGAGGCTAGGCACTAATTAGACTAAAACCTCACTAAAACCGTCATGACCAAAATCAATATGGCATTTCCCATCTAGATTAGAATCATGATTTGAAATTAATGGCTATATTATCTTCGTCAAAATACAATAAATATTGTTATTTTATAGTTAACCCTGTTTTTCATAGCTGATACCCGCGCAGCTTTGTCCGCATGACAAGGGTCTCTAAAAATCCCGTGGAATCAGTTTTAAGGTTCCGTACCTCAAAAGGATAAAAGAAACCCTTATAGAATCACTTCGTTGTCTGTCTGTCGTGTCTGTCAAGAAATCGACAGGGTACTTCCCGTTGAAAAACTAAAATATGTTCATGAACAAATAATTGGTATTTTCAACTTTTAAACTAACTATTCCAAGTGGGGTATCACATGAAAGGGCTTCACTTGTGCATTCTAAAACAGATTTTTATTTATTGTTATGCATAATAGTTTTTGATTTATCATGCAAAATGTTGAAAAAATACGATTGTGGTACAGAACCCTCGCTCGGTGCGCGAGTCTGACTTGCACTTGGCCGTTTTTAGGGTTCCGTACCTCAAAAGGAAAAACGGAACCCTTATAGGAAACCAAACCTACAGGGTACTTCCCGTTGACCTAGAATCATAAAATTTGGCAGGTAGTAGGTCTTATAGCAGACATTAGGGGAAAAATCTGAAAACCGTGAATTTGTGGTTATATCACACAAAAAAATTATTTGTAGTCATGAACTATGAAGAGAAGATGATCTCTTCTAACCTAACCAATCCGAGTCGGGGTGCCCAGAAGAAAAATATTTAAAACCGATATCTTGAAAAGGCCAATTTCCAGAAGAGGACGCATACATGCTGATGGATGGATCCAAAGACGATGACCCGTTTGCACAACGATTTATCCGGTTCAAAGGACCAGACGGTACACGAAGCAACTACCCGTAATTGCTTCAAATTAATCCAATAAAAGACGGTATTTCACGGCAATTTAACTTATTTACGTCAAGAAAGTGCTCTTGAAAGCGTCTTTTTATAATTCACATAATAGCCTTTCTCTGTTGCAATGCACAGAGAAGATAATAAATAAAAGTGGCTTAGGGGAAACATTTTAGTTTTTTATGAATTTAATAACTTCTGGCCGAGTATTCCATCCGCGTAGATTTAGGTTATCTCGGAGGGACCCTTCCGACTCTGACTAGGTCCCTATATCAATGCAAAAGATATCACCTCGATCACGTTGCTCAACAAACAAACTTTCACAGTTTTGATATTACCTCTTCCTCTCTTCCTCTCTAGTTAGGGTTCCGTACCGCAAAAGGAAAAACGGAACCCTTATAGGATCACTTTGTTGTCTGTCTGTCTGTCTGTCAAGAAACCTACAGGGTACTTCCCATTGACCTAGAATCATGAAATTTGGCAGATCTTATAGCTGACATTTGGGAAAAAATCTGAAAACCGTGAATTTAGGGTTAGATCACACAAAAAAAATTAAATTGTGGTCATGAACTAATAATTAGTATTTTCAACTTTCGAAGTGAGTGCCTATATCAAGTGGGATATCATATGAAAGGTCTTCACCTGTACATTCTAAAACAGATTTTTATTTATTTGTATGCATCATAGTTTTTGAATTATCGTACAAAATGTCGAAAAAATACGACTGTAGTACGGAACCCTCATTGCGCGAGCCTGACTCGCACTTGGCCGGTTTTTTTAGTATTTGCTAGTTAGTTGTTGTTGTCTAGCGGTAATAGATATATACATTCTGGGAAAATTTCAACTTACTAGAACCAACAAAGCCTTTAAAAATAATATATTTACGATATCTGCAGTGCACACTCATAAAAGTTTAAAGGTACCAACATAAAGCGAGGTGTAAAATGCACGTGATATGCAAATTTTAGTTACCTTATATGAAAACGCGAACACTAACTAGGAAAAATGGCGTCACTGCATTTAAACTTTAAAATAATTTCACTGAAATGTAGGTTAAGTGATATTAAGTTGTTAATGCTCAAATTATTATACTTATTTTCATTATATACCTATCATAAAAAACATTTTTCAGCCAATAAAAAATATTTTTACTAGTTAAATTTAATTTCTAGTAAAGGCCACTGACTGACCAGTGAGGCGTCGCGTTCTATTAAATTCAAAAAATCCCACTTTGGGTTGCAAAAGTTTTGCTTTTAACGGTGAAGGAAAACTACGTGAAAAAACCTGCATGCCTGAGATTTTTATAATATTCTTACAGGTGTGTAAAGTCTGCCAATCCGCACTTGGCCAACGTGATGCCCTATAGCCTAAACTTTTCTCATTCTAAGAGGAGACCCGTACTCAGTAGTTGACTTGTAGTAGTAGATGGTTGATGATGATGATGATGATGACGATTCTACACGACCTAACTATGTACCAACTGAAGAGTCGCACAATTACATGAAAATAAATCAAATTCTCCAATAAATTAATAGGTACGAACTGAACACAAAAAACAAGCGTAGAGTTATTAATAATATGTCCAATAAAATGAACAATTTGAAATTGAACCAAATAAAATGAGAAAAATTCATACAGTGGCAATAAAACTAATAAATCACACACCTAAAACTGGAATCAGCAAATGTTTCAATAAAAAAAAAACATAACACACTGCAAACGGGAATCATGATCACAGCAAAAACGATCGCGATGTGGTCAATGTGAACACAAAGCTGAATACGATTTTTGGTAGGGATATATGGGGGACAGTAGCAGAACTGAATATTATGGACAAATCTAGCGGAATTCGGCTTCCATGTAGCATTTTGAAAAAAGCCCTTGAAATTCCGCTACAATATTATGACGTCATGAAATGTTTAGTACGAAGCGTCGTGCCTCCGCCGCGCGGACAAAATGCCAAAAGAGAAGTAGGAGAAAATTAGCCTTGTACTGCACGCACGCACACAAACGCGCGCACACATGCACACACACACACACACACACACACACACAAGAAGCATGCCTCACACGAGCTACTGACTTTATGTTTATCATCGAGTGGCAAAGACAGGGACAGCATTGCCAGGCCAACTTTCTTGAGTCCACTTTCCACCCTCTGTTAAAAATAAATGTAACAAAATATAAATTAAGCCTACAATCAGGAATATTTTTAGGGTTCCGTACCTCAAAAGGAAAAACGGAACCCTTATAGGATCACTTTGTTGTCTGTCTGTCTGTCTGTCGGTCCGTCTCTCTGTCAAGAAACCTACAGGGTACTTCCCGTTGACCTAGAATCATGAAATTTGGCAGGTAGGTAGGTCTTATAGCTGGCATTAGGGGAAAAATCTGAAAACCGTGAATTTGTGGTTATATCACACAAAAAAAAATTATTTGTAGTCATGAACTATGAAGCGCGAGCCTGACTCGCACTTGGCCGGTTTTTTTTATGTCGGTTAAAAATAAAACCGGCAAATGCTCTGAGAGCCGATTGGAGTATTTCGTAACTTAATAGGTAAGTAGCTACTTTATCAATAGGTCGTGTGACTCGTGAGTCGTGAATGAACAGGTGTGAGCGCACGGGCCAAGCCGCCTTTATCTGTGTTTATGTTAACATGGTATAAACAATGCCGTGGCCCGTGGGTGGTCACTGCTCACCATATTTATATATATGAGCGGCTTATAGCCCGTACAAAATCACTCATGACGCACCATTTTAACTCTTGGGTCAACTGTCATGTCAAAAGTACGGTTCAGGGCAAGCGCGGATCCAGCATTGTGGGCACGATGGGCATGCCCACAACCCTAATAGACTTGAGCCGTCACTCTTTCACGGTCTATTCAGGTCGATGATAGGCTGATGATATTGGTTATTATATCCAATGCCTTTATAAAATAAAATAAAAACAACTCTCCCAGTCAGCGCAACTACCCCAGCAAGATTTTTTTCTACTCTTCGCAGAGTAAAATCTTTGTTGCTGGCCTCATTGGCACAGAAGAGATTATCCGGGCTAGCTCCCCTAAATATACGCAAAGATGTGAACCTGGATAATATGCAAGAATGCACTATATCGATCATGAGTGAATTTATATTCCGACTCGCACTTGGCCGGTTTTCAGGTGGCTGTGCCCATAATCTTTTTTGAGCCCTGGATCCGCGCCTGGTTCAGGGGTTCACCTTTAAAATAAGGACTAAAATCGTACATTTGACACAAAAAATTAAAAAAGCGTTTAACCGATTTCGATGAAATTTGGTACAGAGATAACTTGCATCCCGGGGAAGGACATAGGCTATTTTGATGCCGGAAAATCAAAGAGTTGCCACGGGATTTTAAAAAACCTAAATACACGCGGACGAAGTCGCGGGCATCACCTAGTGGGTAAATATTTTACTGTTCTGGTCGTAACTAGTTGACGTTGATAAATTAGTGATAAGAGTTGTTAATCCCAGGATGTGATAGATTTTATGCCCGAAAATATAATTTTGTATGTTTACCTAATAAATAGTACTACAGCACTGTGGAAAAGTACAGAATGTTTTTAGGGTTCCGTGCCTAAAAAGGAAGAAATAAACCCTATTAGGATCACTTTGCTGTCTGTCTGTCGTGTATATCAAGAAAACCTATAGGTTAACTTCCCGTTAACCTAGAATCATGAAAGGCAGGTAGGTAGGTCTTATAGCACACGAAACGTTACGAAACCTGCATGCCTGAGAGTTCTCCATAATGTTCTCAAAGGTGTGTGAATTCTGCCAATCCGCACTTGGCCATCGTGGTGGACTATGGCCAACCCCTTCTCATACTGAGAGGAGACCCGTGCTCTGTAGTGAGCCGGTTATGGGTTGATCGTGAATGAATATCACATACAGAGTAGGGACATAATCTAAATATATAAAAGAGAAATACCACTCACTCACTCACTTACTCACTCACTCACTGACTAATCACGAAATCTCAGGAACCATAAAGCCTACAAACTTGGAATTTGGAAGGTAGGTTCCTTCTAGGATGTAGGTGCCAGCTAAGAAACGGTTTTGAGAACATCCCCCCCTAAGGGGGTGAAATGGGGGGTGGAAGGTTGTATGAAAGTCCTATGTTTTTGAAGTTAGAGTCGTGAAAATCGACATTTAGGTTAACAGGTTTAAATAATAAAAATCTGTATAAGTCATTTTGGAAAATTCCACCCTTAAGGGTGGTAAAATAGGGGGGAAAAGTTTTTATAGAATTTTTTTAAATATTGTTATTTTAACTTGAAATTTGAAACGTAGGTTCTATCTAGGGAGTCGGTCTCAGGCAAGAAACTAAACTAACTAAATTACCCTCCTAAGGGGGTGAAATGGCGGTTGAAAGGTTATATGAAAATCCTATGTTTTTGAAGTTAGAGATATGAAAATTGGCATTTAGGTGTTCTGGGTTCCCCGAGCCTTAAGGTGAGACTGAGTGAGTAGGTAAGTGAGGCCTTTTGCAGCGGGAAAATTTCAATTCTCATGAGAAACCAGAAATTTAACGCGGACGAAGTCGCGGGCAACTGCTAGTATAACATATAACATATAACATTATAAACGGTTGCATCAAATCTGTGAATCTCTTTGTGCCAATATTCCAGCAGCTTAGCATTCTTATTGTATGTAAATGTAGTTGCATTTCGTATCGCTTGTCACAGATGCATCCTAAAGCAGGTTTAACCTTGCTCCATCCATTCGCATCATACGATTAATGGTAATAGGATTGCTGAATATAGAATTTACTGGGACGTATATTTTTACCCACGACAGCCGGTATATGCAGTTGTGTATTTATTTGTTAGCATATTTAGGGATCCGTAGTGAAATAATTTGTTCTCATCCAGTCCGTCTGTCTATCTGTGGGTCACAGCCATTTAAAAAATAAACTTTGAGAACTGTAAAGTTGAAGCAAATTATTTCCCCTGGCGTATATGCGAGCAGCTTTCTAGTTTCTAGGTGCTTTGGGCTTAGTATTGATGAGTCAGTCTGTGAGTCTTACTTTCTTTTTATATATTATTAGCTGATGCCCGCGACTTCGTCCGCGTGGAATTAGGTTTTTTAATAATGCCGTGGTGACTTGACTTTGATTTTCCGGGATAAAAAGTAGCCTATGTCACTCTCCAGGTCTTTATCTATGCCCATGCAAAATCACGTCAATCCGTTGCACCGTTGCGAACCAACAAACAAACTTTCGCATTAATAATAGGGCACTGACTAGCTTAGTCGCGACTTCGTCTGCGTGGACTACACAAATTTCAAACTCCTGTTTTACCCCTTTAGGGATTGAATTTACAAAAATCCATTCTTAGCGGATGTCTAAACCGGTTAACCATGAAAAATACAATGCACGTGATTTTCACGCCGCTTTGGATGCCTCGTGTTTCTGATAAATATTAATTTACTGCTCGTATGTGAGGAATCTCGGCTAAACTTGTTCTAGGTCTTACTAGGCACCTAATAATTGTTACACGTGCAAATTATAAGTCCCGCAAATTGTTATTGCGCTGGATTACTCGCAAGAGACGATACCGCAGTCGCACGTCAGTAGAGTAGGTTCGCTACTCGAGTTTCGTACATCTACTAAAAACAAAGAATTCTTCTTGAACTTTAATGTCAAACTGCTGATCCGTCGCCATTTTGCCGAGATTCGTAGGAGACGCATCGCGCGAGCGACGGCAAGGTGGGTATCGTGATACTAGTAGCAGATGCGTGGATACTGGTAGCGAAGTGTGCGAATCAACATACAAATGTATGTGAGATACTCCTCAGCGACTCATCTTCGAGACTCCCGTAGGATACTAGTCGTCTGTAAGTATCGTAATGTAAAAAAAGGCCTAAGACATGTCACCGATTCATTATCGAAGGGTTTTTTTAAGGCGAGTCACCGAGGCTAAGCGGAAAAAACTGGTTTGCTAGATCAAATGTTTTAGGTATTTACTATTAAATAATGGCCTTGCTAAAAATATACAATATACCTAAAGACATTGTCTAAAGAATGTGCTACTTTGATACACAATAGGAAGTACTTCACTCGATCAGATAAAATCTTGAAATAAGCCGAAATAAAAGTCTAAAACGAATTACTTAATACTAAAATTTATATGGAAATATTTGTCTTTAAGTACTACAGAGAACTTGCTAAATTTTGGTTTCCAACAGGACTTCTATAATTTATTAAATTCAAACGTTTAAAACACAGAATTTGAACGTTACCAAGCGGTTTACTTCAAATCCACGCTGCCCGCCTCGGTGACTCGCCTTAAATTCGTTATAGGCGCACGCTTGACCACGATCACACCTGATGGGAAGTGATGATGTGGCTTAAGATGGGACGCGTTTGCCTAGAAGGTGCCTATTCACTCAGGTTTCACTCAGAGACTATTTACTACACTTTCAACGCACTGTCGCTGAAAAACACCTGTCCATACACATTAACCTAAACCAACAGCCCTGTATGTACTCATCCCTTACTCCTACCATATAAACAGAACCTGTAGGCTGTATGCCGTAAGTGAAAACAAACTCGGTGTCAGATTATGAATGTAACTAGCGACCCGCCCCGGCTTCGCATGGGTGCAACGCTTGGACGATCTAACCTAAGGACGCGCCTCGCATGATTATTCCCCTCTGTCAATAGTAATGGATTTTTAATCCACTGCGTTTATAAACACTGTTTGCGGAATCGATTTTGTCATTGTCAGAATCGTTTTCGATGTGTGACGACGTCTTACACGCTGGGTGAAAAATGCCTGTTTGTGCCGTTAGTGAGTGCAAGAACAAATCAAACACATCAAATTTACAAAAAGATGGAATTTCATTTCATAAGTAAGTATTTTTGGTGTAATAAACGCTTTCTATAAATTAAATTACATAAATTATTATAATAAAATAACAATCGAGAACTTTACCGATTCAGTAATTGAGTACGTAATAATTCGGTAGAAACGAGTCACACTTCTCACGAGACTATATTTTGTTTTTTCTAAACAATTGCAACCCTCGTTATATACAAATTAGGTTAAAATTTGAATACGCGTGAACAGCATGAAATTACGTAGTAGTAAAAATAACACTAGTCTCGTGGGAAGTGCGGTATACTAAAGACGGAGAGCCAGCGCCCAAAAAACTGTTTGAATTTACTAAGGCTAATTTTTTGCGCATACTGACCAGCTCTGTCCCCATATTCTGCTGACTAACCATTACAACTTTTATTTATATGCAATATACAAGTTATATAACAATTTTCAGCCTTAGTAAATTCATTTTATTACCTCGCAGGTACGACACCTTTGATAGCGCACCTGAGTCACTGTTCTCAGGTTCACTTGACTGACCGCAGTATGTTTGTGTACGCAACCATTCTAATGAACTATAAAAAAATTAGCCTTAGTAAATTCAAACAGTATTTTGGGCCCTGGCTCTCCG
This sequence comes from Maniola hyperantus, assembly GCF_902806685.2. Lineage (NCBI taxonomy): Eukaryota > Metazoa > Arthropoda > Insecta > Lepidoptera > Nymphalidae > Maniola > Maniola hyperantus. Next base: position 10,704,445 of record NC_048555.1, read on the forward strand.
TCTATAGTATACCGCACTCCCCACGAGACTATTGTGTTATTTTTACCAAATTTTTCAGTATTAGATTTAATTGCATAGGACATAAGGTTCGATTTTTAAGAATCATGTGATAGTGATTGCGGTTCGATTATCGATATCGATGAAAACATTTTCTTTATTATTAACGACTAAATTACCGTCTTCAAGTCAAGTAAAGAATAGTTATTATTAATTACCACAATTTTTTCGCTACCTATACTTGTAATAAAACTGGTCGATTTCTGTGATTTCACGTACTTAATACATTTAAAAAAATATTAAAGCAACGCAATTTTAGTGATAGGCGAGAAACGGGGTAGGGTGTCTCTGAACTGGGTAATTTGTAGCTAAAAGGTGTACCTTTCTCAAGGATGAGGATTAGGTAATAATTTATCATAATCGTTTTATTTTTACAGATTTCGATATTTTTACAGAGAGAATCGCCAAGAATATACATAACATTAACCTAATGGTAAATAATGACGTGTTAAAAATAGAAGAGGCCACCGTGTGTGTTTACTAATTTATTTTCATAGTATCATATCTGTCTTATGGAATTTTGCTGTGGGGTAAAAGCGGCAGGTATTGAGAAAATTTTTGCATTGCTAATTTGTAAGGGCAATACGTGTAATATTTAATAACTTACATTTAATTTTTTTGGACAAAGAGTACACCATATTGGAATTACCATGTAAACCCAATGTGCAATAAATAAATGATTGATTGGAAAGAAAAAAACATTTTATTGATTGATATACCTACTAATTATGTTTGGTAGGTTTTTGCGCGGTCAGGTTTATTTTGTATTATATAATAATATAAGTCATTAATAAGCACATTTTCACTATCGAAATTTTAAATGAAAATTTCGTTATATAAAAAAATACAAAAGATTAAAAATGATATAAAATAAGTAAAAAAGTATGTGCATATTTTTTAAATAAATATTTTTCTTATTTTTACGTTGCATTATTAGTTTTTGGGATAATTACCTATTAAGTGAGGTGAATGTATGAATACGCTACGCTGACCAAACACTGGTTTTAAGTAATTAAATACGAGTAATAAATTCTTACTTCTACTTTTGTTTCTGAAAAACTATCGATATATTTTAAAATATCGATACGGTAGCATCGCAAATCAATTTGACTGTCTTACACTCGTAATGTCTTTGTATGTTGATGTATATAACTTATTAGTGTGCGTAAAATGTAGTAGTGTTGAAGATTTAGATATGTGTGTGTTAATAATGACACAAAACTTTGTTGAGTGAGTGTGTCAAGTTGTCTATGTAGTGTTTCCTCGTCCCGCACCAAAAGTGACAGAAATTTTTATTCGTAATATTAGGCGCGTTACAAGTCCATAGGTTAGATCGTCCAAGGTGCAACGTGATGTCAGATATCTACTCGTGTGGTGTCAGTGAGGAGATTATAGGCGCCGCGGCATCGCCGCCTCCGTCTCGTTTTGTTGCGCGTTAGTTTTAATCTTACAAATATTTCGTATTATTTTGATTTTGTGATATCTCGTAAGATATTATTCTAAATTAAATGATGTGAACGGCAATTTAGGTCTAAATTGAATATTACAGATGATTAACTATTGTTTTTTGAAAAGAATTACTAGTATGTCAGTAAAACTCGAAAGTAAGGCTTTGTTTCAGATCACATTTAAAAATCATAAAATCGAGTATTGTGAGCCAACCTTCAAAGATACATGTATGCTATCGCGGACTTTTTTGTAGAACTTTGTAAGAGAAACAATTTCACCATACATTGTTTTCGTGTAACTTTGACCATTTAGGCAGCGCACGCCTCCGAAACTGTCAAATGAGAGGATTTTTTCCGACTTAATTCACATTATTTCAATTTCCCTAGGGATCTCTAATTTTTTGAGAATTAAACTATGCCTTTATTAAACCTTCCTCTTGAATCACTCTTATCTATTGGTGAAAACCGCATCAAAATCCGTGGCGTAGTTTAAAAGATCTACGAGTTCATAGATACATACATACATACAGACGCGGGAAGCGACTTTATTTTATACTATATAGAGATGTCACATACATGATGTATTGTTTTCACCATTGACTTACTTCTTATGGACAGGGTTATTGAACAAACAAAATGGCACCGACTCATTGGTGCTTATGCACCAGCACCAATGCAACTTCAGGGACGAAAGAACCTACCTTGCAAACAAGTTTGTAGGCTTTATAGTCCCCGAGATTTCGAGATTAGTCAGTCAGTGAGTGAGTGGTATTTCGCTTTTACATAATATACTAATACTTATTACTAGCTGATGCCCGCGACTTCGTACGCGTGTATTTAGGTTTTTAAAATTCCCGTGGGAACTCTTTGATTTTCCGGGATAAAATTAGTAGATGTCACTCTCCAGGTCTTAAACTATACCCATGTAAAAAATCACGTAGATCCGTTGCTCCGTTGCGACGTGATTGGAGGACAAACCAATAAACCAACAGGCAAACACTTTCGCATTTATAATAATAGGGGTAGTGATTTACTTATGCAGTACATGACAGGTCGAAATGGCGATCGGGGAGGCTACGCCCCGCACACCCGCACAGTCCCCGCGCTAACCCGTTGCGGGCGAGTGCGGAGTGCGGGACGTCCCCCCGCCTCATACCCCGATTGGCCATCTCGACCTTTCGCGGACTATAGATATATATTATAATAAATATGTTAGTAATAAATAAATATAATAATAATGTATATTTATATATTCGGTACTAAGGTAATGGGTATGTAAAGCGTGAAGTACAAGTGACTAGGTCATAGGTATAGGTTACCTAACACATGTCTGTGGTTTGTACACGAATGCCCTTACATTTGATAATATCTAGATCTAATAACTAAATTGAATCAGATGTAATCATGATAGCACATGATAGTGTATACTGGAGTAGTATCTAAGTATAAAGTCGAAAGCTCGAAAGCCTCGATAGCTCAACGGTTAAAGGAGTGGTCTGAAAACCGAAAGGTCGCCCGCCGGTTCAAACTCCGCCCGTTGCACTATTGTCGTACCTACTCCTAGCACAAGCTTTACGCTTAATTGGAAAGGAAAGGGGAATATTAGTCAGCATGATAAACTTGGCAAATATTCTTTAAAAAAACCGGCCAAGTGCGAATCAGACTCGCGCACTGAGGGTTCCGTACTACAATCGTATTTTATCGACATTTTGCACGATAAATCAAAAACTACTTACTATATATATATCTCGTTCAAACCAATTTTCGGTGGAAGTTTGCATGGTAATGTACATCATATATTTTTTTTAGTTTTATCATTCTCTTATTTTAGAAGTTACAGGGGGGGGGAATTATATTAGAAACCTCAATATCATTTCTAAAGACGATATTCCAATATCATTTCTAAAGACGGATTCCATAGATACCCCAAACGTATGGGTTAAAAGAAAAAAAAATTTTTGAGTTTCAGTTCTAAGTATGGGGAACCCCAAAATTTATTGTTTTTTTTCTATTTTGTGTAAAAATCGAATACATCTACTTACCAAGTTTCAACAGTATAGCTCTTATAGTTTCGGAAAAAAGTGGGTGGTGACATACGGACGGAGAGAGACAGACAGAGTTTTTTGCCATTCGGCTACGGAACCTAAAAAGTAGGTCATGGTCATGCATGGAATTTCGTGGGAGCTCATACGAGACGGATTAAGGATAAGATTTAAGATGATGATAGATTGATGAAATACAACAAAATCCCGCCAAGTTCAAATTCATTGGCAACAAACATGATCTTGGCATTAAACTAATTTGTTCACTACAACACAAACATACTTGACACCATTACTGAACCTTAAGGTATGATTCCGAACCACGCTGCACGCAGCAGTGCTGCCGCAACAGTACTGTCGCAGCACTACTGGTCCCCATACAATCTCTATAAGCTTATGAGATTCAACATACATTCCGAGCTAGGCAGCAATGTCGCGGCAGCAATGTAGCGGAACATTGCTGCCTAGCTCGGAATGTAATCTCATATAAGCTTATAGAGATTGTATGGGGACCAGTAGTGCCGCGACAGCACTGTTGCGGCAGCACTGCTGCGTGCAGCGTGGTTCGGAATCATACCTTTAGACTAACTAAAGAACGCTAAAACGGTGACCACGCACCGCCGAAAAGCGTAGCGAGAAGACTAGGTGGACAGAGTCGAAGGGAGACGCTGGATTCAGGCGGCGCAAGACTGTGGGGAATAGAAAAATAATGAGTTTGACGTGAGCTACTCACAAATTAGTCTTTATTTTGACTAATTTCTTATACTGGACACTTTCAAGTACAGATCACACAAACACACACCCACACACACACACATACACTCACACATACATATGTTGTGAATCACCTACTAGGTATTTGTACTAGTTAATTGACTTTTATATTTTCATATTATTATATTATTGTAAAGCTTGTTTAAATTATCAAACGTACTGTTATAAATTTATAATTAATATCTATTTAAGTAATCTGTAAAAAATTGTAATCCTATTTGGCCTTATTTTCAGTCTGTTATTATGTAAAATTATATTGTATATATCGCTGTTGATTGCAAAAAACTAATAAAATAAAATAAAATAAAATAAACCTGTGAAGATGATATTGCTAAGGGCGAAATTTGAATGCCATAAGTCTACGTTGTCGCATTAGTTTACAAATTGAGAAAAACCAAATTAAATTAGAATTTTGCGGGCAGACCCGTGTCTTGGACCTAAACGCCACAAACTGTGAGTCAATAGTAAACACATCCTGCTCGAATATATTAAGTAACAAATAGTTGCCAAATAGTTCCTAACAAACAGTGACTAGTAATTCCTTTATCTATTGACACAGTAACTAGATGCAGAGGTATTCAAATACGGAGAGCATTGAGACGGAGGTTTACTTGTATGCGACAAATAACCCTCGAAATTAGTGCGATCAATAGTTGAACTAACTGATACAGATCTCTGGCATCTCCTTATCCATACTAATATTATAAATGTGAAGGTGTATCCATCTGTCTGCTAGCTTTTCACGGCCCAACAGTTAAACCCATTTTAATGGGTACAGAGATAGCTTGCATCCCAGGGAAGAACATGGACTACTTTTTGTCCCGGAAAATCAAAGTGCTCGCATGGGATTTAAAAAAAACCTAAATCCACGCGGACGAAGTCGCGGGCATCAGCTAGTTTGTTATATTTTACTACTAGCTGCTGCCCGCGGCTACACCCGCGTGGATTTAGGGTTTTTAAAAATGCCGTGAGAACTTTGATTTTCCAGGACAAAAGTAGCCTGTCGGTAGTAGCCCGTCCCCGGGATGCAAGGTATCTCAGACCCCGTAAAAACATTTAAACGCATGATATTCGAAATCCCGTGGGGTCACCACGATTTAGGAATGCAATTCCTTACAGCATCAGGGCTGAGAGGATGGGTCCTCGAGTTCAAAAAGTCTTTACTTGATAGGAACCTCCAATATAATAAAATTTATAACCGACAGTTTCTAAATCCCATCAGTTTTGGTTGTCAGGTCCCGTACAGCATCAGAATTGAGGAGTACAAATCCAAACTTCTTATGGGAAAATATCTATAGATTAAAAGAAAAAAAAACCGGCCAAGTGCGAGTCAGGCTTGCGTAACGAGGGTTCCGTACTACAGTCGTATTTTTGTCACATTACACGTTACAGTCGTATTGTTCGACATTTTGTTATATGTTAATCCTTGCTTAATCCTCTACTTGTCTGTGAAAGTCTGTGAAAGCGTAATGTGTATATTAAGTATTAACATAATAAAAAAACTGGCCAAGTGCGAGTCAGGCTCGCGCAATGAGGGTTCCGTACTACAGTCGTATTTTTTCGACATTTTGCACGTGTTACGCCACACACTTGAGCCAACCCGAGCCAATCCGAGCCAACCCGAGCCAACCTATGTGAGGCCGGCTAATCACTGCCCAGCCGGTCTATCACAGCCAATGACAGCCACTTACCGCCACTGACAGCGAATCACCGCCAACCGCAGCCTAACAGCGAATCACAGCCCACCTACCGGACGCCTTCGGTAGGGATACAGCTTTAAAAAGCCATGAGAGCTCATTTCGAGAGATATTATTGTACGTAACATGGTGTCAGCAAAAACTATGCCAGTTTGTGTTCTAAATATTAGTTAATCGGTAAATTCAGTGTAAGTAGAAATTGTGACAAGTAAATCAATGCAAATTAATAGTGATATAAATAAACAGTAGGTAATAAATACATCAGTGTAAGCAAAAACTAATGTGTTGTAAATAGTATTAAATATAAATCAGTGATTATTATTGCGATGAATGATTAATAAATAAATTGGAGCGATTATACTGCTTGCTGGTTTTTATTTAACCCACTGCTTCATCTCAGAAGTGGGATAGATAAGGAAGGCTATGTGGCATAATCGCGCCGATTCGGAAAAGACGGGCTGCTTTGTTTGTCCGCAAGGATAGAACAAATCACCACGTGAAAATTCATGTAAAACGAGCGGCAAGAAGACACTTCTGCGGCCCGGAAAATCCTTAGAAGAATTTTGGAAAGAGATATTCATCTGCAGTGTTTATGGTTTCGACACTCGATGTCAACCTTCCACAGCTACGTAGACATGTTAACCGAGGTATGATCCATCCATTACTCATTTCAAATTTTGATCCCGTTTATAATGATATTAATGCATAGTGTAAAATACGCAGCATCTCACTGAGATACCCGCAATTTGAATTCGCAGTTTAATTCTAGAAAACATACTTGGTGTCTTAGTTGAAGTGCTTCCCAACCACGCATGCTGTTTTTCCTATGTGGAAAACCATAAGAGTGCTATATCACCATACCGCTACAGTAAAAAAAAATATTATATGAGAGGTATCATGTTGTCTAAACTAAGGAAAAAGAACTAAAAATCATGCATAAAATGTTTAAAAAAAAAAAAAGACAGCATTATTTTTGAGTTTGTCCGTAAATAAATAAAATACCTGTACGTAAACTTAACAAGTAATTTTAAAAATAGTTTTCTAAAAACCCCTGACTGCGGTTTGCACCGCACCTTTTTCAGCCCGCACATTAAAGCGCATAAAATCCGCAACTTTGAGTTTTTTATTAAGTATTTTATGTACTTGGTGACACACGCCATCAAGACGAATGATGTATCATTTATCAAAATTGGTTAAGTTGTCGAGTAGTTACGAACAGACATACATATTTCAGGTCAAACAGTAACCCTTCCTTTAAGCTTCGCGTAAGTTAACAAAAATATCTAGTAATCGATGATAGCAGTTTTCAGACTACCCGCATATCTCAACCAGAATATTTTTTTGAAACAAGCTTTGACGTAATTTTTTTCATATTTGTAAACGGTTCAGTCGTAGTGTAATTCTAAGGTTAATTTTTTAAGTCGGTGATATTCCCGCCGCAGTCATACAGACTACAGAGGGCAGGTGTGAGATACGTATAAATGATTTTGATGGGCACAATGATATCAGATATTATCTTAAGAGTCAATTGCTAAACAGTTTCAGTGTGCTCAAACTCTGTTTTACATATTATCATATTTTACGTTGACTGTGGAGTTTCTTGTGAAATTAATTTTTATCTGGTGTTAGATTGTTGTAAAATGAATATAGATCTTTATAAGAGGGAGAGACGTCCTTCATAAACCAACCGGAAGCTACTTGTATTTAAACGATATTGTGTTCAAAGTTATCTTTCTTTTCTCGGAACTTTTGGCGAGTCCGTGAAGTGCAAGTGTCACCACCTATGATGGTCACCACTTAGCGGCTTTGTTCTGTGGCCTGACGCCAGCAGTCGGTGCGAGGTACCTCATCATGGAGTGCAGGGTTGCAGCCAGCGGGTACCTATATGCCGCCGCAACATTGCCTGTTCGGGAGTGCTCATTTATGTTGTATGGTATGACTTCATTTTTTTATATATTATTATACTAAAGGTAGTGTTCATGATGTTGGTACGTGTTGTAACTTAGCACAGTAAGTAAATCTTACTCGCATACGGCTCTAGACGTAGTCTCACATAATGTACGAGCCAGTGTATTGGTACGAGTAAATAGTGTAATGACGGCAGAATCAGGCACTTTAGGAAACGAATTAGTAATAACCATTACTAGTTAGACATCCTTATGGTTTTGATAATACTTGTGTTACCTGAAAAAAAGAGTAGTGCTTGTATGTACAACACATGTAACGTACTTTTGCTGACAAGTTTTCAACCGAGTAAATTTAATCTCATTCTACCTTTAGATTTTCGGTTTAAATGGTAATTTTGTTTTGAACCATATGATTTAGCCATGTGTCCTTCATTGTTAGCCAGGTGGACCATAAATACCGTCAAAAATTTTACTAAGCCGACTAGACTGACGTTTTACATAATTAGATCTAGTTCAGTTTGTGCTATTACGCCTACCTGGTTATGTACGAGTAGCTGAAATAGTAGAAATGGATAGAACACTTGTTATTATTTGACTAAAGATCCTGTATTGCCTAAATTCAATCATGAGCTACCTACGAAATTGCATAGATATTAGATACCAAAAGCCTAACTTTTTGTAGCCAAGCCTAACTTTTTGTAGCCAAGCCTAACTTTTTGTAGCCAAGCCTAACTTTTTGTAGCCAAGCCTAAGTTTTTGTAGCCAAGTCTAAGTTTTTGTAGCCAAGTCTAAGTTTTTGTAGCCAAGTCTAAGTTTTTGTAGCCAAGTCTAAGTTTTTGTAGCCAAGTCTAAGTTTTTGTAGCCAAGTCTAAGTTTTTGTAGCCAAGTCTAAGTTTTTGTAGCCAAGTCTAAGTTTTTGTAGCCAAGTCTAAGTTTTTGTAGCCAAGTCTAAGTTTTTGTAGCCAAGTCTAAGTTTTTGTAGCCAAGTCTAAGTTTTTGTAGCCAAGTCTAAGTTTTTGTAGCCAAGTCTAATTTTTTGTAGCCAAGTCTAAGTTTTTGTAGCCAAGTCTAAGTTTTTGTAGCCAAGTCTAAGTTTTTGTAGCCAAGTCTAAGTTTTTGTAGCCAAGTCTAAGTTTTTGTAGCCAAGTCTAAGTTTTTGTAGCCAAGTCTAAGTTTTTGTAGCCAAGTCTAAGTTTTTGTAGCCAAGTCTAAGTTTTTGTAGCCAAGTCTAAGTTTTTGTAGCCAAGTCTAAGTTTTTGTAGCCAAGTCTAAGTTTTTGTAGCCAAGTCTAAGTTTTTTGTAGCCAAGTCTAAGTTTTTTGTAGCCAAGTCTAAGTTTTCTGCAGCCAAGTCTAAGTTTTCTGTAGCCAAGTCTAAGTTTTCTGTAGCCAAGTCTAAGTTTTCGGTAGCCAAGTCTAAGTTTCGGTAGCCAAGTCTAAGTTTCGGTAGCCAAGTCTAAGTTTCGGTATTCGGTAGCAGTACTTTCATCTCATTGCTCGTTAAAACATTTACATGCAGGAATTTAAGTAAGATTCCTTATAAGGGGTAATAGCACTCACAGCAAGTAGCTATTTACTTCAACTTTACCGCCGGTTAGTCTTTCAAAAAAAAATCTTAAAAGTAAGACATGGAAAATAATAAAATTCTTACTGAAAACGGTAATAATTTTGATGAATATTGAGATTTCTGTCTCGGTTTTATAGTTAGATAAGATCGCAGGTTGAATCACAAACCAATAGCATTGGATTAGGATTTTACAGAGTTCATGTTAACCAGTGATCACATAATATGACCCTTCCGTAAGATAGCGAAAGGTTATCGCTTATGATCAGTATACAGGTTGGTTATTATAATATGTTGTTTTCGAAATTTGTGATAGGATAAAGCTAACTAGATAATGTAACTTTGTATGACAGGGGGATTTAGTTATTTAGCGGCAAGTCCCCACAAGCTTTGCAACAAAAGTAAACACTGATAACATTTACCCTGGTACATTCTTGTAACTAAGCTGGTAGGCATTGGTAGGTCCTGAAGTATTAAGGGGCTTGGAGGCTACAAATTATTTACATGCCTGGGTGCAGCAGACTCCTTAATTGCCATATCACAGTGCTTACGGTTCCTATATTGCCAACTATTCCTATAAATAACGTGAAACCGAAGATCTCGTTGAGCTATTGCCTACTAGAAAGTTAACCAAACGTTTTCCCATTGCGGGAGCAATCATTGTTTCAGGACGGCCGAATGTTACGCCACACACTTGAGCCAACCCGAGCCAATCCGAGCCAACCCGAGCCAACCTATGTGAGGCCGGCTAATCACTGCCCAGCCGGTCTATCACAGCCAATGACAGCCACTTACCGCCACTGACAGCGAATCACCGCCAACCGCAGCCTAACAGCGAATCACAGCCCACCTACCGGACGCCTTCGGTAGGGATACAGCTTTAAAAAGCCATGAGAGCTCATTTCGAGAGATATTATTGTACGTAACATGGTGTCAGCAAAAACTATGCCAGTTTGTGTTCTAAATATTAGTTAATCGGTAAATTCAGTGTAAGTAGAAATTGTGACAAGTAAATCAATGCAAATTAATAGTGATATAAATAAACAGTAGGTAATAAATACATCAGTGTAAGCAAAAACTAATGTGTTGTAAATAGTATTAAATATAAATCAGTGATTATTATTGCGATGAATGATTAATAAATAAATTGGAGCGATTATACTGCTTGCTGGTTTTTATTTAACCCACTGCTTCACACGATAATTCAAAAACTATGATGCATAAAAATAAATAAAAATCTGTTTTAGAATGTACAGGTGAAGACCTTTCATATGATACCCCACTTGATATAGTCACTCACTTCGAAAGTTGAAAATACTAATTATTAGTTCATGACCACAATTTAATTTTTTTTGTGTGATCTAACCCTAAATTCACGGTTTTCAGATTTTTCCCCAAATGTCAGCTATAAGATCTACCTACTTGCCAAATTTCATGATTCTAGGTCAACGGGAAGTACCCTGTAGGTTTCTTGACAGACAGACGGACAGACAGACAGACAGACAGACAGACAACAAAGTGATCCTATAAGGATTCCGTTCTTCCTTTTGAGGTACGGAACCCTAATAAAAAAAATTAGTCGCTTGTGTACTTCGCTAAATACCTAAGCGGTAGGTTCTGAAAGGTGTCGTTTATATGTCGTAAAGCCTGCTCCAATGATAATGGGAAACGTGCTTATACCATTCTGGCGCCTAGCACGTTGGTGCTTGGTACACTACATAAAGGCTATGAAGACTGCGCCTACCGTGTTACTTTATGACTTCCCCCTTAAAGGATAATACGAGTACTTATATCATAGGCGCTATGGTTAGCTGAATTTTCTCTCTCACACATTTTATTATGAGGAAAAGAGCATCATCAGACAAAAAATTTAAAAACGTGTGATTCAGTTACGGTACAGTTCAAATAACCATAATATGAGCTTAATTTGAGGTAGTTATTTCGAAATTACAGACAATTTTATTTATTAGTATAGAGTATAGATACAAACATACATACATAGGAAGCTAATCTAAATAATTTTAAATACATATCAAAAACTGCCGAACTGGCAGGATTCGAACCTGCGTCTTCTGTGTTCGCACCCGACGCCTTGACCGCTAGGCCACGGTTGCGCTTACTGACAGTGACGAAATTTGTGATATGTATGTTCACTCAGTACTGAAGAAGAAAAAAAATTTAAAATAAAGCTAAACTATAATTCCTTCTTTTGGCTTTGTTGCGAGGTCAAAAATCATAATAAAGTTAGTAGATATATACAAAACAGTACAAACAGAATCTCTCTCTCACACACACACATACACACGCACACACACACACCTTGTATTTTCTATTTAACATTATATTATTACTGTAATTCTTAATTAACTACTTAATATAATTATTTTAATTACTGTATACAGATGTTATGGAAGAGCGGGATCGCCTGCCACAATTACTGGTAGCAATACTAGTCACTCTGGGATGATCTCAATTACCACGCACAATTTCACATAGAAATTGTTTTACTGAAATAAATATTTTTGATTGAAAATTTGATGAAAAAAAAAGAATCATACTCCGGGTTGCGCATTTGTCACGTCAAAACGCATAACGTGATATTTTTCCAGACATTTCCCTCCAGGCGCTATTCGAGAACGAGTTTCCAAGTTATTTTCCCAGTAATAGTAAATGTCATTCCATTTTACGTCCCACTTACTTCTCACCTTGTGACTCTTTGTGAGTGCTTCCCGACAATTACGGCATCTTGGGACCCTCTTCTAAGTACCTAGTCTAGTTAAACTGACGCAAAATGCTAAAACATATCAAAATACAGCCCTTATACAGTATACTTTACTAGATGATGCCCGCGACTTCGTACGCGCAGATTTAGGTTTTTAAAAATCCCGTGGGATCTCTTTGATATTCCGGGATAAAAATAGCCTATGTCCTTTCCCGGGATGTAAGCTAACTTTGTACCAAATTTCATCAAAATCGGTTAAACTGTTGAGCCGTGAAAAGATAGCAGACAGACAGACACACTTTCGCATTTATTAGTATAGTATGGAAGTATGGATACGGATATGGATTAATATCTACTTAAATTAATCTCGATTGCTTTATACGCTCAGGAAACTTCGAGATGTCTACTCGAAAATTCTCTCCAAAATTCTTCAATGCCTAAGAACCATGACATATAGATCCGAGACATGGTCGCTAACTATGGGTCTCCTATAAGAAAACTCAGAGTCACTCAGCGGGCGATGGAGGGAGCTGTGGTTGGTTGGAGTTTCTCTACGTGATCAAATCAGAAATGAGGAGATCCGTAGGAGAACCAGAGTAAGCGACGTAGTTCAACGGGTTGCGATGCTGAGTGGTACTTAATGTCAATAATTTCGAGTCACTTCTAAGGAATTCTTCATTGTAATTCCTTGCAGTCCAGCGCTGCAGTCGACTACTGCATCAAGCTGAGGCAGCGCTCTATTCAGCCAAAATAGATATTTAGCTAGATTTAAGAACTGGGTACCTGGGTCCCGGGGAACCAGGGAGCATAAACTTTGGTTGGTTCCTTTGGTTCCGCGGGGACTTACCCTATCTGTTTGTGTTGTTTGTGACTTCGTCCGCGTATAATTAAGTTTTTTAAAAATCCCGTGGGAACTCTTTCCGGGATAAAAAGTAGCCTATGTCACTCTCGAGGTCTTTATCTATACTCATGCAAAAAATCACGCCAATCCGTTGCATCGTTGCGACGTGATACCTACCAACAAACCAATAAACCAACAAACCACTTTCGCATTTATAATAAGGGTACTGATGTTTTTATGAACAAAATATAACACACGGGCAAAGACTAGAGAGTCATTCTACAAGTTACTCTCTTTCCGTTTCACGTGTCCCACTTATGTACGAAATTCTAACCTTTCATCTTGACCTACATTCAACTAGTTCTTCCTAATTATAAGCCCGCCTGAGAGGAAGTTTTGAATTAGTTACTCACATTGAAGTGACGCTTTTTCTTGAGTAACCGAAGAAGTATTTCCTATTTCATGAGCAAACAACCCCAGAGTAAGTTCCCAATTTATTTATTATATCTTGTTTTACGACTGTACCCCACTTAAACACAAACGTTCGAACTCAACTTGCTCCTACGAGATCACGGTAGTCACCTTCCTCCTACGAACTTACGGTAGTTTTACAGTGGTTTATTACTTACTAATCAATTAAACTCCGCAAGACCGTGGCGTGTAAAAGTCCCTACGAGAGACCTATATCCAGCAATAGACGTCTATAGGTTAATGTTGATGATGATGATAAATTAATTAAAAGTCAACTAACCAAATTTCACTATATAATTATATTATAGATGCAAAAGTGTGTTCTTTTTGTTGGTTTGTATGTTTATTGGTTTGTTGGTTGCCCTTCAATCACGCCGCAACGGAGTCGCGGATAGACGTAATTTTTTGCTTAGGTTTTGTAATAGGTTACTTTTTATTTCGGAAAATTAATGATTAATTAATTTTTCAACACCCAAACTTCACGCGGACAGTGTCATGGGCATCAGCTGGTGTAGTTTTACATAGAAATGATTTTTCTTGAGTAAACGAAGAGCCATTTCCTATTTCATGAGCAAACAACCTGGTTGTAAGTTTATTTCGTTCCATCTTGTTTTACGAGTATGCCCCGCTTACACAAACTTCTTTCCCCCTACAAATTTATGAGATCACGGTAGTTTTTTGCAGCAGTTTATTACCTACTCACTAATTAATTAAAAGTCCACCAACCAAACAGTATAAAATAGTAAAATAAACGAAGCTATTTCCATTTTCCTGTTCCATGAGCAAATAACTCGAGAGTGAATTCCCAATGTTGTTGGGAATTCACGTTCCCGTTCTATGTTGTTTTACGAGTGTGCCCCACTTGCACATAAGCGTTTGAACTTCGAATTCACTGTCCATCTTACAAGTTTACGAAATCACGGATATTTTTGCAGTAGTTTATTACTTTTTTTTTAATGAAAATATTACAATAAAACTTAAAGCTAGCCTTATCTAATTACTATACAAATCATGCCCGTGTGGAATGGTGCCAAGAATACTGGCTGCATTTCCGCGCTGGACAGCCAAGCTGATCCGTGGCGCAAAAAATGAGCCAGCCCTTCTGTCACCAGATGGGTCTATTAATCGCGGTGAAATATCTCGTAAAAAAATTTAAGCACTAAGACTCCATGGCCCCAGGGTCTTTATTACTAACTATACCTACTATACAATTTCATTAAAAGTGTACCAACTAACTGACTAGGTACTTAATAATTACAAAATAGTAGCGCATCTCCTTCAGTCAACGAAACTATTTTCATTGTCCTGTTCCGTGAGCAAATAACTCGACAGTAAAGTCCTAATTTATTTAGTTCCATGTTGTTTTACAAGTGTGCCTCACTTTTACATGTGCGCGTTCGTACTTCCCTTCCCCTTACGAGTTTAATACATCAAAGCAGTTTTTGCAGTAGTTTATTACTTAATTAAATTGCCTAGGTACTTAATCTACCAGCCACATAGTTATTTAAAACTAGATGATGTCTATGATGATAGCCTATGTCCTTGCCCGGAATGCAAGCTATCTCTGTACCGAATCTATGATTAGTATGGAAGTATGGATAGTAACGCTTTCCCTTGAGTAAATGAAAAATTTCCACTTTCTGTTCCAGTGCGCAATTCTGTTTTACGAGTGTACCCCACTTGCACACAAGCATTAGAACTCACCTTCCTATTACAAGTTTACAATTAAAGATCTACCAGCCAAATAAAATAGTAAATATTTCCCTTGAGTAATTGAAACTATTTCCATTTTCCTGTTCCATGAGCAAATAACTCGAGAGCAAGTTCGCAACTTATTTCTCCCATTATGTTTTACGAGTATGCCCAACTTGCACACGCGTGTTCAAGTTCAAACTCACCTTCTTTTTAAAAGTTTACGAGATCTCGGGAAGGAGTTGCACAAGTTTATTAAAATTAAGTACCCAATTAAAGATCGACTAGCCAAATAGTTATAAAATAATAACGTTTTCCTCGAGTAAATGAGGCTATTTCCACTTTTCTGTTTCAAATAACTCGAGAGCAAGTTCGCAACTTATTTTGTCCCCTTCTGTTTTACGAGTGTGCCCCACTTGCATACAAATTACAAACGTTCGAACTCATCTTACCATAATGTTAGTTCATGAGATCTCGGGAACGAGTTCCAGGTACCTACTCAATTAAAGATCTACCGGCCAAATATTTAGTTAAGGTACCTATAAAATATAGCAAAGCTTTTCCTTGTGTAAATTAAGCTATTTCCATTATCATGTTCCATGAGCGAGACGAGACGACATCTCGAGAACTCGAGAGTAATTTTAAGACGAAAACGTGAAAAAGACCACAATTTTAGTGAGCAGTGGTGAAAATAGATTAGGCACTAGGAAAAGAATGTTTGTCTAACTATTTTACTGTCCAGTTGAACAACTATTACAAAATTCCACTGTAAGCAGCAATTTGCAAAACTTTAGCTAAGCTTTATGAATTTCAAGTTTGCAAGTTGGTAGCGTGGAAGGCATAGTAGCGAAGGAACTTAATTATAAATTGAACGGCCGTGTCCGAGCCAGTTATGTCAGTAGTTTAGGTGTAGAGCCTACGCAAATATTTATAAGCCTCTATGCCTGAAGTTACTGTTCAGTGTTCAGTGTACCGAGGTAGCGTTGATAGCCTAGTGGTTAAGGTGACGCAGTACGCTCGACCGAAATTGCCGGCGCACGTGGGTGACCTGTTTGCTTTTCGCCTTACATTGTATGAGAAAGATGAGAGACACGATGATTTTCACCGAAAGCAAGCGCGCGAAAAGGGAAGGGAATATTTCGAGGCTACTAAATTTAAAATCAATATTTTTTCAATGATTTATTAATCAATAAACCTAGATAATCGTCCTAACCACTAGGCTAACACAGTATATTTATATGTTTAGATTAATGTTACTAGATAATTTTATCATTACTTACACCTTGGGCATCTTAGGCATTTAATTAAAGTATAAATTATATCAAAGCTTGAAGCAGATACCTGCGCGTCCTACAATAACATCACATGTATCACGTAGTTATGTCAGAAAGGAGGCAATTTCAGTAAAACAATTGTTTCTCCGAGTCACACCAACGCTCAAGCTGGCGTCGCAAAGCTCGTTATATGCGACAAATAATTAATTCTTCGCTACAACGCGTCCCACGGGCCACGGCACAGTATGACATTGAGAAAAACTCCACACGATTTATATTACTGCTGATAAAACTGGAGCTTCAACGGGCAAATGTTACGGGTACCTGATGGCGAATATCATTCTAATAAGCTTTACAAGCTTTATAAGCAAGCTGTGATAGCCTAGCGGTTAGGACGTCTGCCTTCTAATCGGAGGTCGGGGGTACAATCCCGGGCACGCACCTCTAACTTTTCGGTGTTATGTGCGTTTTAATTAATTAAATATCACTTGCGTTAACGGTGAAGGAAAACATCGTGAGGAAACCTGCATGCCTGAGAGTTCTCTCTCACTCTTTCTTAGCGGATGCCTGCGTCATAATAGCTATCTGCATGCCAAATTTCAGCCCGATCCGTAGAGTAGTTTGAGCTGTGCGTTGATAGATCAGTCAGTCACACAAAAGTCAAAGGCGACTGCCTTTATATCTCGATGAAATTGTGAAACCATATGAGAAACCACGTAGAGACGAAGAATTCCAGTGAAACGTTAAGTTATCACGGCAAGTTATCGGAGTGGACAATAATTCAGACAACTCTAGAGAACACAAGAACCTAGGAGAAAGGCAAAGGGTAAAAGGTTGATTCGTATTGAGTGGGTTTAAGTGCATTCCGCCTTTGTGGATCCCGTTATAAGATAAGGCAGTTAACAGTTAGATAAGATCAAAGTCGGATCTCTCTTCATAGTTCCTGATAGCGAATAGTTTACTTGAAGGCAAAGGGTTTTGCTATCGTCAATTACTGTTAAAGGTATTTGAAGGTTATAGGCATAAAATATAAAAGCAGTAACCAGGGATGAAAGATAATCTAAATATATAAAAGGAAAAGGTGACTGACTGATCTATCAACGCACAGTTCAAACTACTGGACGGATCGGGCTGAAATTTGGCACGCAGATAGCTATTATGGCGTAGGCATCCGCTAAGAAAGGATTTTTGAAAATTAATTCCCTAAGAAGAAATAGAGGTTTGAAATTTGTAGTCAACGCGTACGAAGTCGCGAGCATAAGCTAGTTTTCAAATATAAAAGTCGCTAAATTCAGGCGGCGTTAGACCGTGGCGCCTAAAAGTCTTTACAAAAGATACTAGACTTAGGTCTAGTAGTGGGCGTCTATCGGTTGACCTTGATAAGGATGAAGTTACTTGCAATATACAAAAAATAAGTTCAAATAATATGTTAATCAATAACGACTAAAGGTCACAGCACAGATAATAATAAAAAACTGATATTATTTTCAGAAGAATCTGCTTGAGCAACGATGAAAAAAGGTACGTCTACCAAAAAATAAAAAGGGTCAAAGTGCAGCCGCTCCACTGACTCAATTATAAGTTAACCTGACCGTGAAATTAGGATAAAAACCTATAATATAACTAGCTAGCTTATAAATGCGACTTCGCGCACGTGGACTGCACACAATCCCCTATTTTACTTTCTTAGGGGTTGAATTTTCAAAACCCCTTTCCTAGCGGATGTCTTTGTCTACGTCACATCCACATGCCTTTCAGCCTGATCCGTCCAGTAGTATGAGCTGTGCGTTGATAGTCTAACTTTTATACATTTAGATGAATTCAATAGACACTAATCAAGTAAGCGTTAAATGAGTTGGAAGACCATAATATATCACGGTGTCCGCTCGTATTACACTTCGTTGGCTGTGAGATTGATTTGTTAACCATTTATCTATTCTGATCTTAACGTTAATTAGGTTTCTTGTTAGACTTTCCCTGTCGATGTGACTGAGTAATCGCCTAAACAGGCGGTATATTATCACACTTTTGAAACAAAATACTGAGAAGTTTGGAAAATTAAGGTCTTTTCTTTCTTTACTTCTAACACAAAGTTTTTTATTGTGAGATAGGCTTGCGCTTGACGACAATCATGCCTAATAAAAAGCAATAATGAGGTCTAGGTTGGAGTGCGCTTGCCTAGAAGATTGCCTATTAAGTCTTGCTTTATAAGATCAATGTAAATTTCATTTCCTTACTTAATATCAAACATTTATTATCAAACAAAAGATGTTTTTATCATTTAATATCCAACAAAGCATTTGGTTTCATCAAATCGTTTAATGGAGATAGAACCAGAGGTCAAATGCCTTAAATGCTGACCTCTTTGTGGGGAACCAGCGAGCCGGCAATCCTAGCTTGATTACTGCGCGCTTGGTTAACAGTATGTTGCAATTATAAGTTTTTTATTCGAAGTAGGTCACATATTTTATGCTAACGGGTCATAGCCATGGAAAATTAATGCAGATACTGAAGCAACTATGGAACGCGTGGATTTAGGTTTTTAAAAATCCCGTGGGAACTCTTTGATTTTCTGGGATAAAAAGCCTATGTCCTTCCCCGGGATGCAAGTCTCTATACCAAATTTCATCAAAATCGGTTGAACGGATGGGCCGTGAAAAGCTAGCAGACAGACAGACAGACAGACGGACAGACAGACACACTTTCGCATTTATATCATTAGTATGGATTACTTCCCCTGCAGACTCCGTGCTACAGTCTAAATGATTAGCCAATAGTTAGGCTCAATTTCTAATTGTTTGAAAATCTGGTACCAATCAGTTGGGCTGTCCTTTAGGTACATTGAGAAATCTTAGGGGTTTTTTTTCGGCAAACCCCCTGACATTTATGTTGCAGAGCCCTTGAGTGTCGGAAAATTTAATATTAAATTTCTTTTCATATTTGACAGTTTATATATGTATTATTTTTATTTTATAGGATAGTAAATCTTTGAGTGGTGGGAAGTGGCTGAATAAGAAAGGCCGTGAACCGGGTGAGACTGCGCTCATTAGAGAAGGCGAAGAAGTCTAGATAAAGTTAACAGAAGATGATGAAGCCTGGCTTTTCATATTATCAATTAAACAATTGGCTGGTTGAGTTAAAATTGGTAACGCTGGACATTTAGATCTGTACTTATTTATTTATTGTACGAAAAACATTTACATTAAGAGAAAAAGGGAGTAAAGGTGGACAGGGAAGCACTTAACTCTATGAGAGATCTCTACCAGTGACCCTTGGTAGTGCGAGAGGTTGTAGAGGGAGTAGAATAGGTACAAAAAGAAGATATAAATATTTTATAGAATATTTATATAGGTAGAAAGTAAATATTTTATATTTACTTAATGTAGGTATTTTGCAAATTATATCGATTTTCGATTTAGGCAAACGTTTTATGGAACAAATATTATAAGGTTTGTACGGGCTATTTCCTTTTAGGCAGGTATGAGGTTTTGTCAATATCATTTTTCATGATATCGTCAATGATGACATTGACGATATCATGAAAAATGACATTTCACATTTTATCCGGAACATAATACTATACATAACATAATACATAATATTTTGTTCCGTGCGAAATAGTGATAGAAATTGCCCTCACCAAACTAGACTTGACTGAGGTAATCTATCACAGTGTACAGCATTAGGTACACATTTAAACATTATAACTAGAATAATGACTCGTTGTTTTGCAAGCATAGTAGGTAGTTAAATATACTAACCAAATTATTGATCAAATATTATTTTAACAAGTTGGAGCGTAGTTAAATGTATAATCCGGGTAGAGGTCACCAAATAACACAAAATTAACGTCGCACACGATGCTTAGACACGTTTAATACCTTTATCATTAAATGTTGTCACAATTCCTGCGGCAAAAATCAAAATGTCAAAAAAGTGCAATCCGGATTCCTCAAAATGGCATTCACAAACAATAAAAGATATTATGAAATAAGAAAATTCTTATAGGCATTACACAATAAACATTTATTAAATTTAAGTCCGCTATAAAAATTAACCACAAATTAACCGTAATACAACTTAATGAACGCACCAAATGATTAACTTACCTACTCTATTTTTAACCATAAACGCAAACGTAGTGTACCTAAAAGATAACCTATAAGTTGAACCGTTTTACGCCTTTGTTTAACAATTCACATACTAGGTACTCACCGTTTTCACTTCACTGTTAGATGATTTCGCGTTGGACATAGCCTTGATCATCCTGCTGGAGTTATCCAGAAGACACTTTTGAATACTCATTATTCCTTTTTTTCGTCACAATTTCACATCATTGAAACACTTAACACTTTTTATATAAGCACAAAACAAAACACGTTTCAGTGGCCCATATTATTTGTTAGGGTGCACTGTAATCACATTTTGGTTGGTTAACTCCTGGGTTAGGTTATATCCATTTGACGTAAGAAAGTTTTGGGTGTGCGCGACCTGGAGACACGTACACACGTGGTCACGATCGGAGCTGTACTGGCGTCTGGCTGGTTGGTGCGGCCTCGATGACCGCGACTCAGCTGTGCCGCGCGCTCCCCGCGGCCGCATTTCCAAACAAAGGACTTTGGCATAGACCCTCGCCACACCTCACCTGTAACTTGTAACTGAAACACTATTATGATGGGGTTCGCAGAGAGTCGCTGAACTCAGGCAGTGCAAGACCATGGCGTGTGGAAGTTCCTAACGCCACACCTCACTTGTGACCTGTAACTGAAAAACTCTTTTGATGGGGTTAAGAGGCTGTTGATTGATGATAATGACATTAAACGAGTCGCAGGGAGCCGCTGAATTCAGGCAATGCACGACCGTGGCAAGTGGAAGTTCTTAAAAGAGCTGTATAAAGCTCTTGTAGGAACTTGTTGTCCTGTCGTCGTTAACCGATAGACGTCCACTGTTGGGCATATCCAGTAATCCAGTAATCTAAATATATAAAAGGAAAAGGTGACTGACTGACTGACTGACTGATTTATCAACGCGGAGCTCAAACTACTGGACGGATCGGGCTGACATTTTGTATGCAGATAGCTATTATGGCGTAGGCATCCGCTAAGAAAGGATTTTTGAAAATTCAACTCTTAAGGGGGTGAAATAGGGGTTTGAAATTTGTGTAGTCCACGCGGACGAAGTCGCGAGCATAAGCTAGTGGATGCTATAATGTTTAACCTCTTTACTATTAATATGCATTACAACTAAAGATTTAGCCATTCATTTTCCTTACCTAGGTAGGTACCTTTTTACCAACTAAACTGTGGATCACAATGACCTGCATCAATAAGTAAGTTTTACATGTGGAAAGTCACTGTATGTGTAGTCTATAATGCTTTTACTTGCGGAACAACAGCTAGGTCTAAAAAGCTAAAAGCCGGTTTCTACTTTCTATGTAGGTAGGTACCTATCAAACTGATTAAAAAAACTTTAAACATTCCAGTAATCCAAGAAGGTTGGGTACAAAAATAACTTAGGTAGGTACCGTTCAAGTTTTTAACAAAAATTAAGTATAATAATTAATAAAATTGTGTACCTATTTATTTAAATTGAGTTTATTACATTCAACAGAAAGGACTTACCTTCATAAAGATTAGAGTATCTTGATGAATAAAAAATTAAACTTCTCACAGTAATAAATCGCAATTCAGGATTTGCATAAATAATTCAAAGTAATAAATACCTAACAAGATGTTTTAATTGCTACCTAATCAAATTAATTTATACTAAGTATAATTTTATTGGTAATCACTGAAGAATTCCATCACAATCAAAGACAATAAAATAATCTACAATTTTCGTTCCTTTCTTGCGGCCATATTTTTTCACAAATGACAATCTGGCAAAAACAAGTGAGTAGTGACAGTTGCGAATGGCCAATCACAGACTCTCTCGCCAAAGTTACAGTTCAGAAATTGTTTTGTTGTTATACGTGGTTATATTATATTTATCAATACTTAATCTTTTTTTCTTTTTCTTATTATGTAGGTAAACCAAGAAGACTATCAGAGAAGAATTGATAATATATCAGAGATATATTATTAATTTAATAACTATTTAGAATTAATAATTATTTTAGTTCAAAATTCAAATGACTTACTTATAAAATTTAATCAACGTACTTTAGACAAAGAAATATTTTTCAATTTCAAGTTTTTTCTCTATACCTCAAGAGTCAAGATAAAGATTTAGAAAAAGAACAAAACCTGTCAAGTGCGAGTCGGACTCGCGCACCCTCGGTTCCGTACAGAAGAAGTAAAACGGTAAGAACCATTTTTATTAACGAACTTTGTTTGTAGAGGTTTATTGCTAATAGCAAAAAAACTATGATAGAGCGGCGTTAGTTTTATTTTCTGTAAAATATACATAAACATTGACCTTACCTAATACTTAGGTAATTACGGTCTATACTTATCAGATTTTTCGATTAGTAAAGAACGATAAATTAAAAACTAATGCATAAAATAAATAAAAACCTGTTTTAGATAGTACAGATTAAAGGCCATTACATTTGATCCCCCAATAGTTATTTTACTTTGACAATTGAAAATACTACTTAATAATTATTAGTTCAATTAACACATTTTAATTTTTTTTGTGATGTAACCACAAATTCAGGGTTTTCAGATTTTACCTTTACTTGTGCTATAAGACCTACCTACCCGCCAAATTTCATGATTCTAGGACAACGGGAAGTACCCTAGGTATAGGTTTTCTTGACAGACACGACAGACTGACGGACTTACAGACAGGCAAGTGATCCTATTAGGGTTTCTTTTTTCCTTTTGAAGTACGGAACCCTAAAAGTAGAAAAACCTGCTATCGTTTGCCTAAAAATTGGAAAAATATTCACACAAGTAGGTAACGCTGTGCCCACTACCCGGGGCAAAAGTAGCTAAGTACCTACCTATTCTATAGAAAACATTCAAAGCTTTGATAAAATACGCACAGTTGAATGTCAAAGACACCTGTTTTTTATTTCATCCTTTGCCACGAGTACAAAGGGAGAAAAATCGGTCAAGTGCGTTCCGAGTCACGCATAAGATTCCGTAGAAATGTCAAAATTAAACTGAGGCACAACAATAGAAGTATTTCGCAAGGTATTTGGTGCTCAAGTACAGTACGCGGCAGAAAGTAATGTACATCAGCCCTTAGAATGACATTTCGGCTTTGTAGAGTGTTGTTTCTGTCACTCATACCTATGACGTTTTGTCAGTCTCAACGACGACGGAGACAATGCTTTACTTTGCTATCTCCTTCTAAATGTCGATGTACATTACTTTCTGTATAGTAAAATTGCAAAACAAGAAGTTGCAACACTTGCGTTTTGCAACTTCTTGTTTTGCAATTTTTCGCAGGTCGTGGACTTAGGCGCCATCTCCACGATCTACAAGGAGTCTGGCCAACTAATGTTGTGTCCACAGCTGGACATAGGCCTTTTCAAGAGCGCGCCACCGTACACGATCCTCCGCCTTCATCCAATCACTTCCCTTCTTTAGGTCATCGGTCCAGCGGCAGTGGCGGATTTGCCCTAAGGCCCAGTAGGCCCGGGCCTAAGGCGGCTAGATATTAGAGGCGGCCAATCATGACAAAAAGCACTTTTTTTAGTAACCAAAAAAAATTGCGCCAGCTGTGCTCGCGCTCTTATTTATCATTGGATTGTATTTTACTGACAAATCATAAGGTAAGTTTTTAATCCCCCTCCCCCCCCCCCCCCCCCCCCCATCAATTCATGGCTATGACCATGATTAATGGGTGTTGAGAAAGGGGCGGCTGGTACTTACGAAATCCTGGGGCCTAGGGCGGCCAAGACTGCAAATCCGCCACTGTCCAGCGGGCTAGATGTCGTTCTAAACTGCGCTTACCGGTACAAGGTCATCACTCCAGAACACGTCTGACTCATTGGCCGCCTGCGACAGATATGTACCTTACCTATATTTTATTCTGATAAAATCTAGGATGAGGTCTAGGTTGACCTGCCCACAGCCAGTTCCACAATGTTTACTAACTTCAGCTTGCTAATTCTTTGAGCTACCTATGTCGGTCAATTCTCTTTATGTTTTTATTTGTCTGCGGAACCTTGAACCGAAAAATCTATTGAGCAATAAATAATCCTTACCAACACGAAAGCGCGCTAGAGCACTTCAATGTGATGAAAAAAACCTTAACTGAAAAGGTTAGCGAACAAACGGGATAGAATTGACACGGAATCGAATAGACACGGGATAGACTCGGGATGATTCGACAGATTACACTGAAGTACTTAATGTGCTCCCTAGTTATATAATATGTACCTACTGTTTAACGTAAACTAAGTACATGGTATCCTGCTACTTCATCCGATAGATTTTAATCCCGTGGGAATTCATACTTTTTTGGGATAAAAATTGGCCTATATCCATCTTCAGAATCCGTAATACATATAAGTGTTATCTCTGCTTCATCAAATTAAAAGATAACAGACAGACAAATAGCTGTACACATTTGCATTTAGATATACTTAATTAATATGGATTATTTATTAAGTAGTTTTTTTTAATTCCTATAGAAGTTAGCCACTGACAGCGATGTCACCTGGTGGTTAGTGAAGATGCAGTCTAAGATGGTAGCGGACTCACGTCAATGCCGCATGACACCGGATAAATCGCTTGGCGGCACGGCTTTGCCGGTAGAGTGGTAGGTATGATCTTTATTGAAATAAGTTTAAAGTTCATAATTGAATTTTTTTAATTATTTGGAAGGTATAATAAGAACAGACAATTCTATTAAATAAATCTAAATCTAAATTAAAACTAAAAAAACATTAAATTAAAACTAAAATAAATTAAATTAAATCTAAAACCTTTTGTCTATGGGGGCCCATAATCGCAAAGTGATAAAACCCTGGCTAAAAATAAAAATTAAATATATATATATGTGGGATAATTCACGGATTTGATGACGAAAACTCACTTTTACACTGAAACTTCTTTATTTTTGTTACGAGAAAATTAAAACGTCTTACATCTTTACAATCTGACAAGTGACAAGACTATTTTTGAGTTTGACAGTTCGAAACTTCATAATCAGTCTACGTTCTTATGACACTGACACTTGGTAATACCAACACAAAAAAAAGTATTATTTACTACTAATTTATCCCACACGGCTGTCCTGATCATTCATCTGCCCCAGATGAATCGTCTTCCGGCGAAATCCATGGTTTCATGAGATCAGCTGAGGTTGTTGTATTAATAGGGCCTTCGGTGTTACCAATCTTCTTCACGGCATAACGATCATTTGGATTGCATTTTACAACTTCATAGGGTCCCAAGTATTTAGGATATAATTTACTTCCTTGTGAAAACTGTGTTTTTCTTATGGCTACTAAATCTCCAATGTTATAGGTAATTGCTACTCTTCGCTTCTTATTATAATTTCTTATGTTCTCTTCTTGTACTTTCTGTATTGATTCTTTAGCCTTTCTCCTAAGCTCTTCTCTTTTTTCGTTAAAATTCTGTATATTTTCCTCTTCTATTAATTTCTGAATTTCATCATCTTTCTCTCGCATTTTTGTACCAAAAAGAAGTTCGAACGGTGTCATCTTTATGCTTCGTTGGTACGTTCCGTTTAAACAACGTTGCACTTTTGAAACACGTCGGTACCACTTGGTCGGGTCATCGGCACTCAGTTTGCTCAACATGGCAATGATAATCTGGTGGATACGCTCAACTTGACCATTCCCTCTTGGTTGTCCGGTGGTAATTGTATAGTGCGTTATATTTTCAGTTTTACAATACTCCTGGAAGTCGTTTGCAGTAAAAGCAGCATTTCTATCAGTAATAATTCTTTCAGGTGCTCCAAAAGTCTGTTGTTGTAGTCTTAGTTTCTCTAATGTTTCTTCAGTGGTTAAAGTCTTAACAGGGTAAATCCATGTAAATTTCGTATAAGCATCCACGACAGTAAGGATGTATTTGTAATTCTTGTGAGTGGAAGTCATTGGTCCTAGATGGTCCACATGGTAAGTCGATAATGGGACATTACCTTTATCTATCGGGTGTAGGAAACCTTCTTTTTTGCCTCTTTTATGTGATATGAGAATGCATTCAATACAATTGTTTATAACTTTTCTTATTTTCTCAGTTAAATTTTCAATGAAATATTCTCTATTAATTAGTTCTTCAGTCTTTAAGATTCCAAAATGCCCTTTTTCGTGATTTTTTCTGATTATCTCATTCTGCATATTCTTAGGTACAACAATTAACTTACTTCCATCTTTCTTCTTGTATAGTATTTCGTTCTGTATAATATAGTCTTGGTAATTTTCTGTTTCTAAAATTTTCTTAATCAGTCTTAGATAGTCATCTTCATTCTGTGCTTTCTTTATACGAGCTGTTATTTCAGTAATCATCATACAGATAGGGTGTCTACTCAGTGCATCGGCATGTCTCATTCGTATTCCTGGTCTGTGTTCAATTTTGTAGTCATATTCTTCTAGCAGCAGGGCCCAACGAGCGACTCTCGGAGGTAAGTCCTTCTTTTGTAGTGTCATAGTCAGAGCAGAGCAATCTGTTATTATCTTAAAATGTATCCCCAGAAGGTAGACTCGGAACTTCTTTATAGCAGCAACAATAGCTAAAATTTCTAAGTAATAGCTATGGTATTTCTTTTCAGCTGGAGTCGTCTTTTTACTCATATAGTGCACGGGGTGAAACTGATTGTCTTTGGGGCTTCTCTGTAAAAGAACAGCTCCATACCCATCCGCGCTTGCGTCGGTGTGTAATTCTGTTTCTAAATCTGGATTGAATATTCGGAGAACTGGTGAACTACACAATATTTGTTTCAATTCTATAAAAGCTTTCTCACATCTATCATCAAAATCGAATACAGCATCTTTCTTTAATAAATCCGTCATCGGCTTCGCAATCAGGGAATAGTTTCTTATAAATTTTCTGAAATACCCTGTCAGTCCAAGGAATGACTGAACAGTTTTTACGTTATTTGGCTTCTTGAAATTTGCAACAGCTTTAATCTTTTCTTGAGACGGTCGTACTTCGTTGTCACAAATAATGTAACCAAGATATTGGATTTCCTTCTTTAAAAAATGACATTTCTTCCAGTTAAACTCTAGACCGAATTCTTCGCTTCTTTTAAGTACTTTCTCTAGTTTACTTATTCCTTCTTCTTCTGTTATTGAGGGTATGATTAAATCATCGAGATACACCAGCAAAGTCCCATCGGTAATTAAATCGCTAAAAATATCGTTAATGAATCTTTGAAATACAGATGGCGCTGTACACAATCCGAAAGGCATTCTTTGAAATTCGTATTGACCTTGGGGTGTTACAAATGAGGTGTACTTCTGACTGTCTTTGTGTACTTTCACGTGTAAAAAGCCATTCTTAAGATCAAGGGACGTGAACATCTTTGCCTCCTTCAACTTGTCTATCTGGTCTTCTATTATAGGTAGGGGAAATCTTTCTTTAATTACTTTCTTATTTAATCGTCGATAGTCTATACACATTCTACGTGACCCATCTTTCTTATTAGCCAGAACTACAGGACAGGCGAAATCAGATTTGCTAGGTTTGATTATTTCTTTGTCTAGCCATTCTTTTACTTGTGTATTCACAGCATTCATTTCTAAGGGTGACAGACGTCGAGGATTCTGAAAAACGGGATCTTCATCGGTAAGTATAATTTTCAATTCAACATTACTTTCTTTCTTCTTTTCATCAGGCTTGTACTCTTTACACATCTTACGAATCTTTCCTGCGTATTTAGAATCTTCTATATCATAATCTTGTTCATTGTCCTTTTCTTCCATTAGAAGTGTAAGATACATAATCTTTTCTAGGTAGATACCTTCGGGAGTAAAACTCACTTCAAATTCTTTTAGGATAGGATTTCCAATTAGTATAGTTACAGGTATCTCGTTATCTTTTACAATATGAAATTTGATGTCTGTATAGTAATTATCAATTTGTACATTAGCTGTAAACATTCCTTCAGTATAAACTTCTTTTTCCGCTATTCCTGTAATACACGTTGAACCTGTTTTATAATCTGCAATTCCTTCTTTTATCTTTTCAAATTCTGATTTCGTTATGAGGTTAATATCACTTCCGGTGTCTATTAGAGTTACAAAGTCTTTTCCATTAATCTTTATCTTTTTGTAGGGTACTTTTTCTTCTTCATTT
Source organism: Maniola hyperantus (assembly GCF_902806685.2). Classification (NCBI taxonomy): domain Eukaryota; kingdom Metazoa; phylum Arthropoda; class Insecta; order Lepidoptera; family Nymphalidae; genus Maniola; species Maniola hyperantus. The sequence continues at coordinate 10,733,150 of NC_048555.1, forward strand.
TTATTCAGAATGTTCAGCGTCTTCTTAGGTTTATTTGTACATTCAGTTGATTTGTGACCAAATTCGTTGCATTTAAAACATTTTATTCCTTTTGGACAGGCGGGTGATTGATGATCCAGGTCACCACAGTTGTAACATCTTTTTACATGAGTCATCTTACGGGTTGAATGATGTCCAGATGTTTGGCCAGACTGTATCGGTCTGTTAGGCAACTTCTTTTTAAAATCACTGTAGATTTCTAACTTCTTGCGAAAATCCTTTATGTCTGTAGCACCATATAAAATGACTTTATTGGTCTCTAAATCACGGATGCCATCAATGACATATTCGATCAGTGCAGCGTCTTCAACCTTGCCATGAAGTGCCAATTCTTTCATAGACAGGAAATACTGTTGGTAAGTTTCGTCGTTCTTCATCTTACGTGATGCAAGTTTCTTGTGTATGATTGCACTATTAATCTTAGGGCCAAATTCTTCTTTTAGTGCCTTTTTTAGACTCGCATAGTCTTTAACTCTTCCTAACGATCGCAAAAATAGCTTAGCAGTTCCGTCTAAAAGTCGCTTTGCGTATATCAGTTTCTCGACTTTTGTCCATTTCATAATATTAGCAGTATCTTCAAATTCGTCAATAAAAGTCTCAATAGGATAAGTGTCATCTCCGGTAAAAATGTTCATCGACTTCTCTAAATCCTTAAATGAAATCTGTACATCTAACTCTTGCTCTTCATCTTCACGTTCCTTTTCATCTTTGATTGGCGACATATTGTCTGTCAAACTGGTATTAGTCTTTAAATTCTTACGTCTCTTAGTCGTCGTACAAAATGATGGCTTATTTGGACTCATAGTCTTTAAGTCTTAAAAAAAAAATCTTCATGTCCAAAAGCTACCATTTTAGTACATTTTTTCTTCAGCTGGCAACATTTTTTAGCATAAACAATCGGGACACGATGTCAAAACAATCCGATGTGTGCCTACGTTCAGTCGAGTCTTTGCAACATCCGGTCGGTAAAGCAGGTCTCAAAGGCGTAAAATGGCGACGCACCGGTACTAACTTTCCATCGAATGACTTGCGATAAAACTTCTTTTTAGAATCTTCAGTCTTCGTTTCGCCTCAAATTTTTGGGTTATCCCGGACGAGCCCCCAAAAGTTGTGGGATAATTCACGGATTTGATGACGAAAACTCACTTTTACACTGAAACTTCTTTATTTTTGTTACGAGAAAATTAAAACGTCTTACATCTTTACAATCTGACAAGTGACAAGACCATTTTTGAGTTTGACAGTTCGAAACTTCATAATCAGTCTACGTTCTTATGACACTGACACTTGGTAATACCAACACAAAAAAAAAGTATTATTTACTACTAATTTATCCCACATATATATATAGGTAAGTATAATATGTGTGAATTTGTATATATTATTAACATATAGAATAGATAGATTAGATAAGTACAATTAAAATAATTCCGTGGCGCCACCCGAATCAGGGTTCCTACTAAAAACCAGCGCTGCATGTTTTTGTACTTGTGCAAGACATATGGCATTTATGCTCAGTAGGGACCTTTTTTTTCGGGATGTGCCACACATGACATGGTTTATTCCGGCGCTTCTTCTACTTGAGGTCTTTTGACTTTACTACTCAAGTATAAGAGGCGCCGGGATAACCTAACCAGGTCTAGCTGGTAATGTGTGGCCTTAAAAAATAAACGTTTTTCTTTCTTTCTTTTCTTTCCTTTATAAAGGAAACCTCTGTACAAAATGTAAAAATCATTTTTTACAGACTATGTAAGTAAGAGTACATTTTACATGTATGATACATTTTTAATGTATCATAGTTTTTGAATTATCGTGCAAAATATCGAAAAATACGACTGTAAAACGGAACCCTAGTTGCGCGAGCATGACTCGCACTTGGCCGGTTTTTGGTATCATATCATTGATCATCAGTACTATCACCTGTGTTCGTTTTTGCCAGCGTTCTGGTCACACCCTGTATAGCACTAGACATCGTTCATTAAGACGCATTTACACGGGCATCTGCTTTCTTGTGTAACGATGCGGAACGTTAACGTATGATCGATTTGTACTACCTACTCCGTACACTGCAATAACTCACAAGTTTCACTCACAGCGTGTGATGTGATGTCGAAACTGTTTTATTGTTCTACTAGACTATTCATACACTTAAGGTATGATTCCGAACCACGCTGCACGCAGCAGCGCTGCCGCATCAGTGCTGTCACCAGCTGTCACAGTCCTGTCGCGGCACTACTGGTCCCCATACCTACAATCTCTATAAGCTTATATGAGACTAGCTTATGCTCGCGACTTCGTCCGCGTGGACTACACAAATTTCAAAACCCTATTTCACCCCCTTAGGGGTTGAATTTTCAAAAATCCTTTCTTAGCGGATGCCTACGTCATAATAGCTATCTGCATGCCAAATTTCAGTCCGATTCGTCCACTAGTTTGAGCTGTGCGTTGATAGATCAGTTAGTCAGTCAGTCAGTCAGTCAGTCAGTCAGTCAGTCAGTCACCATTTCCTTTTATATATTTAGATTACATTCCCAGCTAGGCAGCAATGTCGCGGCAGCAATGTAGCGGAACATTGCTACTTAGCTCGGAATGTAATGTCATATAAGCTTATAGAGATTGTATGGGGACCAGTAGTGCCGCGACAGGACTGTGACAGCTGGTGACAGCACTATTGCGGCAGCGCTTCTGCGTGCAGCGTGGTTCGGAATCATACCTTTATAGTCCGCGACATGTCGACAATGCAATCGGGGTATGAGGAAGGGAAACGTGCCGCACACCCGCACGTCATCCGCGCTCGCCCGCACCGGGTTAGCACGGGGGCTGTACGGGTGTGCGGGGCGTTCCCTCCCTGTCGCGTAGTGTATATACATATACATGTCAGCACATTGAAACTAACCCTGAACGTTTGTTGTGATCTAGCTGTAATGTAGTTTTGTTGCGAGCACTGTAATTCTAATCTATCTATACTATACTAACATTATAAATGCCAAAGTGTGTCTGTATGTCCTTCCTTCAGGCCCTAACTAAGCAACCAAACGATTTGAATTTTGGTATAAATGTGGTTGAAAGGACGGAGATAACATAGGCTACTTTTTATCTCGGAAAATCAAAGACTTCCCACGGGATTTTTTAAAACCTAAATCCACGCGGACGAAGTCGCGGGTATCAGGTAGAAAGTATAATAAATCTAGACATACATCAGAGACCAGAGGGCCTAACATGCGCCCCGCGAGAAAATTTTGTCTACGCATTATCTCGTGTTTCTTCGTACAAATAAGACGAGTAAATGCGTAGACAAAATTTTCTCGTGGTGCGCATGTTAGCCTAACTGGTATATATCTAGATTTATTTTATAGAGGGGAGCTGCCTACCTACTCCTATACAACACCGTTTTTAGAACCGCCGAATAAATGGTTAGTACACTTCGTTCACCTTGAGATAGCAGAAGTTTTTGTTTGCGTAAAATGAAACTCGGTGAATGCTTCGATGATTTTGTTAAAGGGTCAGATTTCAAAGCATTATAAAACTCATTGATGAAGGAATTAAACTGGCTTACTACTGTAAGGTACATAATAGAAACTGGATAAGAAATTTTGGGGCTTGCTGCGCTCGCAACAATTTCTCCGTGATATAAGATGACAATTATGTAAACCTTGTAAATGTAAAGGCCCTGATTATAAAAAAATCAACACACTTCTTACTTACTTTGGCGCCTTACGACCTCCCTGGCGCAGTGGTAAGCGCTGTCTTATTAGTGGGAGGTCCCGGGTTCGATTTCCGGCAAGGGTTTGAAGTTTTTTAATTTCTAAATTTCTGGTCCGATCTGGTGGGAGGCTTCGGCTGTGGCTAGTTACCACCCTACCGGCAAAGCCGTGCCGCCAAGCGATTTAGCGTTCCGGTACGATGCCGTGTAGAAGCCAAAGGGGCATGGGTTTAATAAAAACCACTATACCCCTTCACAAACATTAAGCTTACTCATACGCGGTCTCCACTCATGGAGCCATGTTTAAGCAGTGTGTGAATTATTATAATTAGGGCCTTATATTGTAAAGGTAGCAAAAAATTCGCGCTTGCTACGCTCATGGACGCTTAGTCTCTACTTTACCTTGGTGCCTTCAACGCTGATGATGCGGTACAGGTTGCGCGAGGAGTCGTAGAAGAAGGACACAGACACCGCAGCCGAACTAGCTGACATCCACGAGCGCTTCGTCTTGGGGTCTATGTGAAAC